>NW_028317937.1:3185000-3485000 GCF_062004578.1 Staurois parvus
TGTCTTCTCTGTTCTTCCTATTATCTTTTATTAGGGCGATTTCACCTGGTCCTTCATTCTACATTATAAATACTAACCACAGCTTACAAAGCCATCCACAACACTGCCCCTAGCTACATCACCAACCTCACCCACAGATACCGCCCAAATCGCCCACTCCGCTCCTCCCAAGATATATTCCTCTCTAGCTCCCTCATCACCTCGTCCCACGCTCACCTCCAGGACTTCTCCAGAGCCTCTCCCATTCTCTGGAACTCCCTACCACAGTATGTCCGGCCAGCCCCCACCCTGTCTGCCTTTAGGCGATCTTTGAAAACTCACTTATTCAAGGAAGCCTACTCCACCTCCACCTAAGAACTGTACTTGAATCACCTCCACCAGATCATCCCCCGCAGCTATCACCTTTTGTATCACCTCCCCCTTCCTTTAGATTTTAAGCTCCACGAGTAGGGCCCTCCTATTCCTTCTGCACTGAAATGTATTGCCTTCCGCTGGATCAACTGTGGGTATAGGATTATAACTTTTTTTTTAATGGTTGAACTAGATAGACTGTTGTCTTTTTTCAGCCAGACTAACTATGTAACTATGTCACAAGTGTAATAAAAGCGCCACACCCTTAATACTTTAAAGCAGCAATTCCACCTCAAAGAAACCAAATAAATTTCTTAGTGCTATAACTTAAATAAAGGAATGCGCTAAAACCACAAACTATTCCTAATTTAGTGTAGAAACATTAGACTGCCCCTTGAAGACGTCATTCATGACAAAACTAGTAGGGCTTGGCTTGCTGGATGCTGACGCCTGTGGAGAGGTTTGAGTCACGAGCGCTGTAGTGAGTGTGCGGGGAGCAGGAGACTGTTATACCATTTGCTGTTTTATGCTGTTATACTGGTGTCGGTGAAGACACCCTTTTTGTGAGTGTAAATCTTTATTAAATTGTTGGATACTTTTATAAAAAAACTGACTGCACCATGATTTTTTCTTTCATTCCCAAACATGACCTCGGTGGAGAGATATAAAAAGAGAGAGTGATATAATGCTCCTGGAACGGTTATATTGAGTGGTGGATACCTACCTTATGGATGATTGTGTAGCTATTGATCATCACACCTGAGAAGTTGATTTATTGCATCTGCTCCCAGAGCAAAAAGCGTTTTTTGCTGATCTAGAGATTGATCAGCATGGAGCTCTGGTGAGTTACCCAACTTTACTTTGGTGGTGGATTTTGGCACGATTTCTTTGAGAGCACTTGAATTTGAAAAGGATTTGTTTGGACATTTGAAGAAATTCAAAATTGGACAATTTTTATATTCACAAATTTAATTATTTAAATTACTTATGCACTAAAAAATAGTTTTGCACATAATTTTGATATTTTTTGATATTAATTGAGAATATATATATATATCTTTTGCACTAATGTTTCTACACTAAATTAGGAATAGTTTGTGGTTTTAGCGCATTCCTTTATTTAAGTTAACGATGTAACTATGTATTGTATTTGTACTGTCTCCCTTATATTGTAAAGTGCTGCACAATCTGTTGGCGCTATATAAATCCTGTATAATAATAATAATGATGCTGATGAGAGAGGAGGTAACATGACCAAAGAAAATTAAAAGCATCACTGGGGGTATATGAGACCCTGCTTAATAAATGATTTGGGGGGTCAGCTCTTTTCAGAGTGGACAAATACTGATTTCTTTAAACAACCTTAGGTGTGTCCATAAGCTTGACACACTCAGGACTTTCCTTCCCTTGCACTGATATCCTCCAGCTGCCAATCCAGTAAGACATAATACCAAATAATAGAGAAAATTCTACCAGTTGGTCATATAGTCATAAAGGCATGCAACGAGTACTTGTCACTTTTTTTTTACAATATCACAATAAAAATAGTGATAATTATACAATACGTATTACAGAAACATTGAATTAAGTAAATGTTTGTTCATGTACAAATATTAGTGTCTATCTTTCTTGGAAAATCCAATGAAACATTTTCTTTGGCAGACTATGCAAAACCAAATGTATGCTCATTTGCAGCAATGCTTGACTGATAGTGAAGATTTGTTCTGATCAAGAAAGACACAGATCCCTCACTGAACTGCAATAATTATGACACATTTGTCTCATTTTGCCTAGCTATGCTTAATGAAGCAGTTTTAATGGCCACTGCCTATCTGCAGACACCTTTATTTTTCTGTGCTCTATCTATCTCAATTTCTAGTTGATACCTTTGTCCTGTAAAGCATTTACAACTGAAAGCATATGAAATTGTGTGCATATCTTTGCTATGATACATGCCTACGCCATGATAAAGAATGCCATGTGCACTTTTTTACTTATAGTGATTTTTACAGTCACTTACTGATAGTGTGCACTGTATCATCAGAAAGGCAGGCAAAATGGCTAACTGAGACTGCAACAAACAGTCGATTCTATATTCCTTTGAGGTGTGCCACCAATTAACTGACATATGTTTGGATTCTGAAGCATGTGCTGCTCAGGAAACCACTAGCCATATGTTTACTGTCACTGGTGTTCGATTACTGTACAAATGTGATTGTGTCATTCAGCATACCTTTTAGGCACATCGATGTGATGTTGCATAGTTGGCCTTACCCTGTGGGAATTTCAACCAGTTCCTGATGAACCTACTTAAATTAACTTAGTGGGTGGCGCTGTCAGCCCTCTGCCACCCAACAGCCTTCAACTGAAAAATCGAAGGAGCCCGGCAGAAATCAATGCATACAGTTGTGCTCAAAAGTTTGCATACCCTGGCAGAAATTCTGAAATTTTGGCATCGATATTGGAAATATGACTGATCATGCCAAAAAATGCTCTTTTATTGAAGGATGATGATCATATGAAGCCATTTATTATCAAATAGTTGTTTGGCTCCTTTTTAAATCATAATAACAGAAATCACCCAAATGGCCATAATCAAAAGTTTACATACCCTGGAATGTTTGGCCTTGGTACAGACACACAAGGTGACACACACAGGTTATAATGCCAATTAGAGGTTAATGTCCCATATCTGTGGCTTTTTAAATTGCAATTAGTGTCAGTGTATAAATAGTCAATGAGTTTGTTAGCTCTTACGTGGAAGCACTGACTAGGCTAGATACTGAGCCATGGGGATCAGAAAAGAACTGTCCAAAATCCTGCGTAACAAAGTAATGGAACTTTATAAAGATGGAAAAGGACATAAAAGATGTCCAAAGCCTTGAATATGTCAGTCATCACTTCTACTAGAAGTAGAAAATTCAGGGACCTCTTGATACCAAGCCAAGTACAGGTAGACCAAGAAAGATTGCAGCCAAAACTGCCAGAAGAATTGTTCGGGATACAAAGGGAAACCCATAGGTAACCACAAGAAAAATACAGGCTGCTCTGGAAAAAGACAGTGTGGTTGTTTGGAAGGAGCACACTAAGATGACACTTGAACAAAAATGAGCTGCATGGTCGAGGTGCCAGAAAGAAGCCTTTACTGCATCAATGACATAAAAAGGTCTGGTTAGGCATGTCAAGGTGTTGTCAGGCACATTGTAATTGGGCTTTTTTGTGGCATTGGTGCAGTAAAAGCTTCTTTCTGGCACCTCAACCAAGCAGCCAATTTTTGTTCAAGTATCACCGTATTGTACTCCTTAAAAACAACCACACCACCTTTTTCCAGAGCAGCCTGTATTTCTGTTGAGGTTGCCTGTGGATTTTTCTTTGAATCCCGGACAATTCTTCTGTCAGTTATGGCTGCAATCTTTCTTGGTCTATCTGACCTTGACTTGGTATCAAGAGATCCCCAAATTTTCCACTTTTTAGTAGGTGATTTAACAGTACTGATTGGTATATTCAAGGCTTTGGACATCTTTTTATGTCCTTTTCCATCTTTAGAAAGTTCCATTACCTTGTTACGCAGGACTTTTGACAGTTCTTTTCAGATCCCCATGGCTCAGTATCTAGCCTAGTCAGTGCTTCCACGTAAGAGCTAACAAACTCACTGACTATTTATACACGGACACTAATTACAATTTAAAAAGCCACAGATGTGGGACATTAACCTCTAATTGGCATTTTAACCCGTGTGTCACCTTGTGTGTCTGTGCCAAGGCCAAACATTCCGGGGTATGTAAACTTTTGATCATGGCCATTTGGGTGATTTCTGTTATCATTATGATTTAAAAAAGTGCCAAACAACTATTTGATAAAAAATGGCCTCATATGATCATCATCCTTCAATAAAAGAGCATTTTTTGGCATGATCAGTCATATTTTCAATGTCAATGCCAGAATGTCAAAATTTCTGCCAGGGTGTGCAAACGTTTGAGCACAACTGTATGTGCTCCATTTTTGCTTTAGCATGTATGGAGGAATATCCCAGTTTTATTTTTAGCTTGCCCAGTGTATGGCCAGCTTAAAGTGTTAGTTTACATTTACAACAAAAATGTAAAGGTGAACTAACACCATATCCTTCCCCCTCCCCCTTCCCCAATAAACCATTAACATTAAATGTACCTAGAATGGACAGTTTAAATAAAGCATTCAAAAGAAAAAAATTAACAAGATAGAAAATGTCTTCTGATAAAAAAAAAACCAAAATAAAATACGGTAGTAGTTTTTCTACCCTTTTAATGTTTGGAAGGGAATTTATATACAGATTATCCTTGGTGCATGCTGTTAAGTGTGAATGGAATAAGGTGCTGGTCCTGTGCTTTTGTTTTATGTTTTGCTCAACCTGTAGCTATGATATTCCTTCAGCAGTTTTCCATTTTTCAGAAGGAGCCCTGCAGACCAAGCTTTCTCCATGGTGCTTATTCATCTGTTAAGAAGGGGAACACCAGCAAGTGCAGCAGACAGTGAAAAGATGTGTTTTGGGTCCCATATGTATCTCAGCCCATTTAGCAGCAACTTGTTTGGAAATAAAAAATGTGCAGTGTCAAAAACAGTAGTTTCAAAGCAGAAGTGATGTCAGGAAAATGGTTCACTTATTTCATAATGCGTTCTTTAGTTAAGAGCATAGTAAGAGCTTGATAGGCTGATATTGATTAGTATTTTATTACTTTACTAGTCAAAATACTGTTGTAAAAAAAGGTGCAGAGGGAATTAATGAGTAGGCATCAGAAATCCCCACCCATTCAGGCAATAACTAAAATCAACAGGGTGCTGTTGATGCTACCTAGAAAAACAGCTGTTTACCCATTTACGTTATTTTTTAATTCTTTATTTGTTTCTGAATACTTATTTACAAAGGTTAATGTAAACATCAGTATAAAATACAGAGATATAGAGTCGATAACTACATCACATTTCCAACTTTCGTTAAATGCGAGTCAACAGGAAGGTCGTATTACATTGAGTCATAAAACTGATGTACTTCAATTAAATGTTCCAAGTTGTATGAGAAGATAAAGCATTTTAACATACTGTTCTACTTATGGTTTAGTCATATAAAGCTGCCTGAATTTGTTGGCGAAACAGACACTGCTTAGCATCATAACACTTAATACCTACAATGGCAAGACAGCAAGAGTGATCTAAGTAACTAAAAACTAGGAAAATAAAGGTAGCAGAGAGAGAATGGTATGAGAGATATGAGAGAAGAAAAGTGAGGGTAGATTAAAGGAGGCGGAAAAAGAAGGAAGGAGGAGAGAGATAAACAAAAATTCGGAGGGTGAAAGGGGAGGGAAGGCAAGGCATTCTTCGGGGGATGTCCTCAGATCTCGTCTTCACTTTAAGGTAAGTCAGGGTCAACTTGTGACATGATCTACAAGTAGTTATCTGTACCGGAAAAATGTCTCCAGGGTCTCCACCTTTCTCTGAAGGCTTCCTCAGTGTTATGGAGGTTAGCTGTCAGGTCCTCCATATGAAGAATATAATTGACTTTGGAATACCACAGTGACCTAATCAGGGGTTGTGTCTGCTTCCACATAACGGGGATGCAAGCATTGGCCACATTCACCAAATTAATCTTAAGGGAAGCGTTATACTTTCGATTGGGCCTCTCCGTCAGGTGGAGGAGGCAGGCTGCGGGTTTCCATTCAGATCTACAGATATCAACTGCTTAATTGCGGCCATCACATCCTCCTAAAAGGGACGTCTTCCAGGGCAAAACCAGAAAATGTGAGCTAATGTACCAATGTCTTGGGCACAACGCCAGTATGTGTCTGGAACTTTACAGTCAATTTTGTGGAGTATATATGGGACTTGGAACCATCTGGCTAGTAGCTTATATCCTGTTTCCTGGTATTTGTTTGCTATAGAAGATTTATGTGTCAGCAGAAGAATCTTGCCTACCTGTTCGGATGCAAAAGTCATTTGTTCCTAATGGGGAACAAATGCTGGTGGAGCTTCATTGGAAGACGTGGTCAGGAGACTTTACAGGAGTGAAAGTGTGTGTCTAGATGGTGCTTCCTTTCAACACAGCGTTTAAAATGGTGTGAGTGTATGTGGGGAGAAACCTAATTTCACAAATGTCAGAAGATAATGCCTAAACTGTATGATGCTCCAACTGTCTAGGGGTGGATCCGAGCAGAGGGATAATTCTGAATGGGAGGAAAACCGTCCACGTGACCAAAAGTCAACCAGGCGAAATTTCCCAGTTTGACGTAGGTTTCTGAGATTTCTATTAGTAAAGCCTGGGGGATTTCCTATAACAGGTGTTGTAGGAGAGATCTTAGGTGACAGGTCTGTAGATCAGAGGACTGACTGGGCTACTCGAATCGAAGTTTTTATTATTGGGTGAGTCTGTGCCTCTACTGGAATCCGAGAAGTCAACCATGGCATGCTCCGGAGAGGGATGACAGTGTTCTCACTCTCCATGCCCACCCACTGTTTCGCATCTCCATTACAGTGCTAGTCCACTATCTTTGTGAGGTAGGCAGCCTGGAAAAAACGCATTATATCTGGGAGGCCCAAACTCTCTCTAAACCTTGGGGCGAGTGAGTATTTGGAATTTAAGCTGTAATGGCTTGTGGGACCATAGGAATTCCCAAAAAAAAGAGCAGATGCGTTTAAAGAAGGGCACGGGTAAGGTCTGAAGCAGATAGAGAATCCAGGGAAGTATCGTCATTTTCAAGGTGTTGCAGCACCCGAACCATGTCAACGCCAGTGTAAGCCACTGTTTCAGGTCTCGAGTAATGTTTTGAAGTAAGGGAATAAAATTTGCCTGGTATATATCCGCCAGATCGTAGGTAATCTTGGAACCCAAGTATGTGATTGAGCAGTCTGCCCGAGAAAAAAATTATATCGGAGAGATTGAAGGTTCTGGGGTGGAATTATGACATTGAGAGCAGCTGATTTCATCCAGTTTATTTTGAAATTCGAAAGCTCTCCATAAATACGCAGTTCCCACAGAATGGAAGGTAGAATCATATTGGGACGATTAACGAAAAAAAAAAATCAGGTAGTCCGCGAAAGCAGCGAGTTTGTGATGTCCCAAGGGTTTGTCGAATCCATCAATATCAGGGTTTCTTCTGACCAAGCAGAGAAAGGGCTCCAAGGTGAGAATAAAAATGATTGGAGATAGAGGACATCCCTGTCTCTTACAATTCGTAATCTTGAAGTACTCTGACCGAGTCTCGTTTACTCTTACTGATGCTGATGGATGTGAGTACAGGGATAGGATCAACCCCAACAGGTGGGGTCCCAGACCTATGTGTTGCAGGGTGGCCACCCTGTCAAGGGACTTCTCTGCGTCCATGGAGAGCAATAAAAAGGGTCGCTTAGAGGATTGTGCCACGTGAATTAAAACCCTGCTTGTGTTGTCTCTAGCTTCACAAGATGGTACAAAGCCTGCTTGGTCTAAATGAATCAAATTCCAGAAGTACGGAATCAATCGGTTTGCTAGAATTTTCAAAAAGAGTTTCAGGTTCACGTTAAGTAGGGTGATGGGTATGTAGTTCCCACACTGGGAAGGATCCTTGCCCAATTTAGGAATAAGTGAAATGTAGGCTAGAAGCGAGTCCGCGGGCATGGAACCCTCTTTAATCAGGGAGTTGTAAGCTGTCAGAAAGTGTGGTGTCAGTCTTGCTGAGAAGGTTTGAAAATATGTCAACGAAAAGTCATCTGGGCCCGGGGCCTTCTCGTCCACTCTAGCTGTGTGGGTGAGAAAGAAGGGGAAATGGTAGAGCAGAAAAGAGAACTATGTACTAGGTTATAGAGGCAGGAGGAAGAGTGATGGATCTATAAGAAATTGGCCAGTACTGACTGTCCGAAAAAAGCGAAATACAGTAACTGTTTGTACAGGATTCCCTATCTCGTGTTGAATATGGTACAGATAGGGTTGGGCCTAGTGGGGGTTGTAGTAGGGCTCTGTGTCAGAAGCAGCGGCGTTCCAAGGGACGGGCACCAGGGATTTGAATAGACAAACTGTCAAACATCAGCGTGTATTTATCACAAATAAAACGTGATCCTGGGAGTCTTGGGGAGAGTCATTCCAGCCAGGGGGGAGTTGAATAATCAAACATAAGTCACTGGGAGCCTGCAGGGCCAGAGAAGAAAAAACACACAAGGCATGGGGGTGGGGATGAGAAAATGCTGATCAAGCATGGGTGGAAGGTCAGTTCTCCGATGATGCTGGAGTAGATCTGAGTGCCCCCTGGTTGGAGGAGTGGGAACGTAGTCTGTGAATCCATTGTGGTCTGGGGATGGGCTGATTCATTATCTCTGTGTTAAGGAGAGATTCCAACCAGTTAGGGACCCTGATGGCTGGTTTTCCCAGGAATTCAAAGAGGGCCTGCAGTTGTTCCGGGGTATGCAGGTAAAATGAGGAGCCCTGTTACTGTACAATCAGGTGGAACAGGTGACCCCAGCTACAAGTGGCATCTGCTTCTCTGATCACTTCTAGAAGCGAGCGCAGTAATGCTCTCATCCTTTGGGTTTTCCTGGAAACATCTGGATAGATCCTGACGATTGCCCCATCAAAGTCCACGGGGCCTCTCCCCAAGCCTGGCGCAGCACTTCTTCCTTAATAGAATAAAAGTGCACTCTACAGAGAGCATATCTAGGCAGAGGGTGAGACTCTGATGAGGTGGCGGGGGGGGCCATTGGACAGGCTCCCCAAATCCGGTGTTCCCGGTCCAGCTCTAGCTCAGCAGTTGGGGGCTTAACCAGCATTTGATTTAGGATTGTGATCACCGTGGTACACAGTTCACTGCCTATTGTTGACTCTGGAATACCCTGCAGGTGCAGTTTGTTTCTGCAGCTCCTATTCTCTCCATCATCAACACGGAGGTACATCTGGATTAGGTGGTGGCAGAAAATCCCTTGTGACCGTTCAATAACAGAAATCCTATTATCCTGTCAGCTGGAGAAGTTTGCAGGGTGACAACTCTCTCAGTGACAGAGTCAGTTTGCTGCTTAAGGTCCTGAAGTTCTGTGGAGAGAGAATTAACTATTGAAGTAGCCATTTCGTGCATATCTTGTTTCGTGGGCAATAAAGCTAGCAGGTTCCATATATTATCACCTTGGTGGGTGTCTGCATTGGGAGAGGGTGCCGAGTCTGCCTGCGGCAACTCCAGGGAGAGTATAGGGGAGTCCGGGCAGGGTATTGACACATCTGCCACAGTGGGCTGTGAGGTGGCTGGCTTAGATCAGCTCCATCTGGGATTGGGCCGCGGGACAAGAATTGAGTGCTTGCCGCAAAAACTAGAATGATATCCTGGGTCCCTTGCACTCCCCAGCCGTTGCTGAGTGTTTCTGCTTCTTGGGCATAGAGAACCCCCAATGAAAATGGCTAGACTGGCTGTCTGGCACCCCAATCCCTGCAGAGCTCCAACGGAAGCGTGCTTACAGGGCCATGTCCAGGCCACGCCCCCCAGGTTTACCTGTTTATGTTATTTTAAGTTCTGTGTATTCTGCTCTAGCCAAAGGAAACACTCCTTTTATATTCAGTAAGGAGACGCTTTCTCAAGTATGTGATGAGCACATAACTCACCTAAAGCTAACCTTACACCTGTAAAGTTTTTTAAAAAACTATCCATTTCAAAAAGTTCTTGCGACAATTACTTTTGAGCAGAGTGAGCTAAAAAAATGAAGGAAAAAGGCTGAAATTTTTTATTTATTGTAATGGTAAATAACAAATATCTATTCACTAAATTGGTTCCCAACTGAAAATAAACATAACTAGTGTTATGCACACCTACTTGTCAAAGTTAATCTGGATTGTTGTTCAAAAATCAAGACACTGGCATGGTACTCAAGTGAAAAATTGTTTGAAAATAGTCAAGTCCAATAAAGCATCATGAAATGCTTGTAAAATCGGTTTTGATCTTTTCGTATTCTAGCATTTTGAGCATGGGGGAGCTCTTGTCCATAATGGGCATGGTATTGGCACAGCTCCAGATGATCCACATTGGCTCACAATTGATATGATCCAAAAATATTTAGACAGTATAAAGGTGAATAAAGCACCTGGACCGGATGGTATACACCCAGGGGTCCTTAAAGAATTGAGCTCTGTCATTTCAAAGCCATTTTTCTAATGTTTCTAATTTTTGGATTGGTGTAAGGCCAATGTGGTGTCAATATTTAAAAAGGGGTCAAAATCTTTACCAAGTAATTATAGACCTGTTAGTTTAACTTCTATAATTGGGAAGATACTGGAGAGTTTAATAAAAGACCACATAGATGAGTTCTTGCTGGAAAAATATTTTAAGCAACCGACAGCATGGATTCATGAAAGATAGAAGTTGTCAAACAAATCTGATTTCTTTTTATGACTGGGTGAGCAAAACCTTGGACAGAGGGGTGGCTGTGGACGTGGTATACTTGGATTTTGCAAAAGCGTTTGACACAGTTCCCTACACACCGCTAATGTGTAAGGTAAAGTCTACAGGCTTGGAACAATCCATATGTAAATGGATAGAAAACTGGCTAAAAGATCGTATTCAAAGAGTAGTGGTTAATTATTCATGCTTGAATGGTCTAGGGTTGTCAGTGGTGTACCCCAAGGTTCAACGTTGGGACCCTTACTTCTTTTTATGAGGAGGTGAGCAAAACCTTGGACAGAGGGGTGGGGGTGGACGTGATATACTTGGATTTTGCAAAAGCGTTTGACACAGTTCCCCACACACGGCTAATGTGTAAGGTAAAGTATAGGGGCTTGGAAAAATCTGTATGTAAATGGATAGAAAACTGGCTAAAAGATCGTATTCAGTGAGTAGTGGTTAATGATTCATACTCTGAATGGTCTAGGGTTGTCAGTGGTGTACCCCAAGGTTCAGTGTTGGGACCCTTACTTTTTAATATATTTATAAACAATATAGGGTCTGAGATTGAAAATCCCATTTCAGTCTTTGCAGATGACACCAAGCTGTGCAGTGGAATAACGTCCTTACAGGATGTCTCCAATTTACAAGCTGACCTCAATGCACTGTTTAATTGGGCAATTATGTGGCAAATGAGATTTAATGTTGATAAATGTAAGGTTATGCATTTGGGGGCTAAGAATATGCATGCATCATACATACTAGGGGGAGTACAACTGGGGGAATCGATGGTGTAAAAGGATCTGGGGGTTCTGGTACACCACAAGCTTACTAATGGCATGCAATGCCAAGATGCAGTTTCTAAAGCGAGCAAAACCCTCTCTTGTATTAAAAGAGGTATAGACTCCAGAGAGAGAGATATCATATTACCCCTGTACAAATCATTAGTAAGACCTCATCTGGAATAGGCAGTTTAGTTTTGGGCACCAATTCATAAAAAGAACATTGGGGAACTGGAGAAAGTACAGAGAAGGGCAACCAAACAGATAAGAGGCATATTCCAATATGTTAAGGGCAAGCTTACGGATGAATATAGGCATTAAACAGAAAGCAATATTAGTGACGGTGCATCTGCATCTGCTTTAAAGACAAAAAATAAGAAAGAATAAACAGTAACATGCAACAAGAAACATGTGAATGCTTTGTGTGCAATGAAACAAGGTCATTTAAAAGCAGATTGCACAGCCTGGAAAGCTAGATTGCTTAAACAAATTAAACTACAAAAGGCCAAAAGTGTGAAGGAAGGAACTGATTTTTCTTCAGACAATGAATATGTTTTTAAACTAAAAGTTGTACCTCAACTTTTCAGGCATGGTGTGTGGATTCTGGAGCTATGAGTCAATTGACAAATGACAGAAATGTATTTATTCACCTTGACCAGAGTAAAACAAAAAACCACAGCTAATGGGCAAGTAATGGAATCAGAAGGAATAGGAGATGGTTTTCTTTAGTGTGATATATCCCAGAGTGTCACCAGAAAGAAACCTGTGAAAAATGTCCTGTATGTCTCAGCTCTTAAAACTAACCAGTTGTCAGTGAAAAGCTCACAAAACAAGGCAATGTAGTGACCTTCCAAGATGACAGTTGTGCCAGCACAAAAGGGGATATCTTACTTGCAAAGGCTAAAATTACAGATGAAACTTCAGTGTGTTGAAAATTTCATGAACTAACACAAACACACCAAACTGAGGCAAATTCCACATCAGTGTCACATGAAGACAAGAAACAGAAATAGAAATTTAAGCAGACAATCCAAATACTGTGAAAGAAGAAACCAAGCGACAAGAGGCTTTAATCAGGAAATCCACCAGAAGCAATAAAGGCTTCCCAGCCAAATGTCTGTCCTATGCTGATTGTGTAGCAATAAAACCAGAGGCAGATTCATGGGATGAGATGCAAAGACTTCCAACCCATGAGAAACAAAAGTAAATCAGAGCTGCTGATGAAGAGATGGCATCTCTTAGTGAACATGGTAAGAGTGCAATCAGCTGCAAAAAGGGGACTCACAAACATTTGGTGAGAATTACAATTCTACTTTTACTCCAGTTGCAAAACAAAGTACTTTCAGAGCACTGTTAACAGTGTTGGCTTCTGAGAAAAAGGTTGTGAAGCATGATGATATCACAACAGCCTTTCTTAATGGTGATATTGAAGAGGAAATATATATGACACAGCCAGAAAGATGCATGAAAAACGGAGAAGAGCATCTTGTGTGCAAGTTGCACAAATCTCCTTACAGACTCAAGTAATCATCTCGAGCATGGAATTTAAAAATAAACGATGTTTTGCTAGATGAAGGATTTATAAGAAACAGAGCTGACCCATGTCAGCTATTAAAAGAGGTATATACTTCAGAGAGAGAGATATCATTTTACCCCTGTACAAATCATTAGTAACACCTCATCTGGAATATGCAGTTCAGTTTTGGGCACCAATTCACAAAAAGAACATTGGGGAACTGGAGAAAGTGCAGAGAATGGCAACCAGACTGATAAGAGGCATGGAGGAGATCAGCTATGAGGAAAGATTAGAGGAACTGAATTTATTCTCTCTTGAGAAGAGGAGATTAAGGGGGGATATGATCAACATGTATAAATACATCAGTGGTTCATATAGTGAACTTGGTGTAGAGGTTTTCACCCTAAGGTCATCACAGAGGACAAGGGGGCACTCCTTACATCTGGAGGAAAAGAAATTTAATCTCCAAACATGGAAAGGTGTCTTCACAGTAAGAGATGTGAAAATGTGGAATAGGCTCCCTCAAGAGTTGCTTCTGACCAGCTCAGTGGATTACTTTAAAAAAGGCCTGGATTATTTCTTGAATTCACAGAAAAAAAAAAAATATATATATATATATACACAATTGCCTCTCGGGGGATCAGGAAGAAATTTTGTCCCCTGCAGGAGCAAATTGGATCATGCTTTGCTGGGGTTTTTTTGCCTTCCTCTGGATCAACTCTGGCTGTAGGATTATAATTATGTAACTATGTCTATACTCAGATTCTGAATATACTGTATGTATATTTTACTCTATATAAATGACTTGATTGTTGCTCACAAAAAGAATGAGGAAGTTGCAAAGGTGACTGCAGTGCTTAACAGGGGCATATTTACAACAAGGCAAACAAAGCATTTTGCCTAGGGTGGCATTTTTCAGGGGGGTAGCACTGCCCTCCTAAAAGAAGGGACGGAAGAAGGGAGACATGCAACTTGGGGACCAGATAGGATCTGAGAGAGGCTGAGGGCTGCTTGACTCTCACTCTTGGGGATGTCCAGAGCTGTGAAGGTGAGTGTCTTTCTCTCTTTCGCTGAGAGGGGAGTTGCCAGTGTATGGGGGCGATGGTAGTGGAAGGCTCTCTCGGGGGGGGGGGGGAGGCAGGGGCGTTGTTAGTCAATGTCAGGCTCTCTCCAGGGGGGCAAATTTTGTGCTGCGTAGGGCAACACAAAACCTAAATACACCACTGGTGCTTAACCAGCTTTTTGAGACTAAAAATCTTGGGTGACATATTACCTAGGAATTAATATACAGCATAAAGAAGATAGCAGCTTCCTGTTAAATCAGAAATCAAAATATGAGGTGGTGCTTCAGCAGTTTGGCATGACTGAAGCCAAAGAAGCTAGTACTCCCATGGACACGGCATACCTAAAAACAGAAGTGGATGAATTAACCACGTCAAAAGAGACTGGACAGCAATCAAGAAAGTCATGAGATACCTAAAACAAAGGACTGGTCTCTGAAGCTGTCTGTAGTTGGTGATTTGAATCTTGTAGGATATGAAGACTCTGATTGGGCAGGTGACCTAAGAACTCACAAATCCACAAGTGGTAATTGTTCAAAATAAGAAACAGCCCTATATCTTGGTCCATAAAGATGCAGACTTCCATAGCTTTATCTTCTAAGAGGCAGAATACATTGTTGCTACCTATGCCAGGATCTTGGACAGCCAATCTCTCAACCTACAATCTGAACAATCAAGCATATATCAAACTTGCCACCAATGAGAAGATCAATGCAAGAACAAAGCATATTGACGTCAGACATCATTACGCTCATGATCTGGTTGAACAACATGTAATTATGCTTACGTATTGTGCAACTAATAACATGATTGCAGATGTTTTGACATAAACGCTTACAAGAAACAGACTTATAGAACTGAGATACGAAATCCGAAAGGAGTAGTTGTTAAGTGGGGGTATTGGAATAAAGTGTATTTTATGCAAAAACTACAAGTGTATTCAGCAGAGATACAGTCAGGTCCAGAAATATTGGGACATTGACACAATTCTAACATTTTTGGCTCTATACACCACCACAATGGATTTGAAATGAAATTAACAAGATATGCTTTAACTGCAGACTGTCAGCTTTAATGTGAGGGTATTTACATCCAAATCAGGTGAACGGTGTAGGAATTGCAACAGTTTGCATATGTGCCTCCCACTTGTTAAGGGACCAAAAGTAATGGGATAATTGGCTTCTCAGCTGTTGCATGGCCAGGTGTGTGTATTCCCTCATTATCCCAATTACAATGAGCAGATAAAAGGTCCAGAGTTCATTTCAAGTGTGCTATTTGCATTTGGAATCTGTTGCTGTCAACTCTCAAGATGAGATCCAAAGAGCTGTCACTACCAGTGAAGCATGCCATCATTAGACTGAAAAAACAAAACAACCCATCAGACAGATAGCAAAAACATTAGGCGTGGCCAAAACAACTGTTTGGAACATTCTTAAAAAGAAGGAATGCACCGGTGAGCTCAGCAACACCAAAAGACCCGGAAGACCACGGAAAACAACTGTGCAGGGCCAGCTTTCTCAGTAGGCCACAAAGGCTGTGGCCTAGGGTGCCCAGTCCACTTGAAATGTATGCTGCCCACTGCTACCTAAATGCTTACACTGCTTAAAGCCAAATTATCTCTACTAAACATTCTCCTGCACACTTGTATGTACATTTGCAGTTCCCATGCCTGTCACTGCAGTCTGTCTCAAGGTACTCTACCACTTAGTGGGGAATAGGGCAGGGCATGATTATTAAACTAAACATTTTTTTTACTGAAGAATGCACCTTACATAGAAAATGCTATTAAGTCTGTATTTTTAGTAAGCAGATGCAGTAATATTATAGTCTGGACAGGGGCAGACTGACAACTCATGGGGCCCCCGAGCAATAGGGGATCATGGGGCCCCTGTGTCCTCGCCCACACTCAAACCACACCCAAGAAAGCCTATGAAAGGTATTCATGGGGCCCCCTGCTGACCCGGGGGCCCTTGGGCAGTGCACGAGTGCCTGATTGGTCAGTACGCCCCTGAGTCTAGACAATATGAGATACACAGAGAGTAAACTAGTAGCAGATGGATGCATTAATTAATGAGTGGCCATTAACCATACGTTATTATTAGGTCCACTGTGTTTATTTGTCTCAGTATTTGGGCAATTTATTTTCAGGACAGTTAACAATGGTTCAGTTAATAATTATATGTAATTATATCTGATGTTTTTGTGGAACTGTGCATGTGCCCTGTGTTTGGTCTTGGAGGCAGTACTAGGTAGTTGGCATAAGGGTGAAAAATGAAAAAATCCAGGGCTTGATAATGTGGTGATTTTACTTTGAAGAGGTAAATTCATTGTGTTCAGTTTTCCAAATATCAGATAGGCAAGCTGTACTCCGTACACTGGTATCCCAAGACATAAAATCAATAAAGCTCTGCAGTTTGTCTCATGTTGTTTGACTAGCTGCTTTTGTTCTGACCACAGTAGGAAACATATAGATCTCACTGTGTAATTCAAATATTTGTAACAGCATTTTTTCATGACAAAGCCAATGAACCTCTGTATAAACTGGTAAGCAAAGCCGAGAGCCATCACAATGTACCAGACTATGCACTAGATTTGACAGAATTGACAATTTGCATCATCAAATGAAATATGCTTTTGAAGTGTATGTATAGTCACATTTTTTCTTTTACATTGTAGCTTTGTAAAGGTTAGGGAATGGTTAACCCCATCATATCATTTTTTGTTAACTTTGACACATTGAAGAGATTTGTAATAATTTCCTGTGCCAAAAATTGACTAAGCAAACATCTTCAATTTCCATTGACAGCCCTAATTTTCAGGAGATTGTCTCTGGAAAACAAAAGTGTCTCTAGATGTTTAGTAAATGGATTATCCAACCCAGTAATCTACTTAACAGCTTTTTACACAGTTCAAACCCCATGAGTTATTGGCTGCCTGCCTCCTCATATCTGACCTGTCTATTGTGAGACTCCAGGGGGGCATAGCACATCTTCACAAGCCACAATTTTTCCATATGACTAGGTATTGCCATGATTTCCTGATTGTTGCTTATGTATTGTCATGATACTCATTTGTTGTCAATGTATTCTAATAATTGCAGCATAAGTGACATAGAAGAAAGAAAACGTGGGTGGTCCTGGGTCAGGAACTGGGAAAGATGTAATTCACTGTGTGAATTACGTCTTTGTGTGTTACACACTCTTGACCCCTGCACTCTGTGTGCCCCTTTAAAGTGACACGAAACTGTGGCTTAAAAATTGTTCTATTCAAGCATGTATTTTTAAAGCAAAAAAGTAACTTATATTGCTCTCAGCTTCCTGCAAATCACTCATTTCATTGTTTTTGTTGTTTAGTGTCATTTTGAACCCTTTCCACTAGTAACACGGTTTGGCCACATCAACTAATTAATGCAGGTTGACCTACCTAGTAGGGCTACAAACAGCAAATAATCAGATAGCAGTTCTAATTCTTCCCTACCCTATCCATTACTTAAATAAAATTTTAGCTATACATATGTAGCACACCCTTGGGTGATGCTTGGTTAGATATATAGGTTCAGCTCCCACCTGAATCTGGTGACACCTCCGATTATACCCAGAACACTCCGACACTCTGAGAATATTTTTTATGGGTTTTATTGAAGAAGACAAACCCTGAAAAAGAACTAGCTGATTTAACACAGGTAATGTACACAAAACACAGATACCACTTTGCAATACACAGTTAGTAAGAAATCACAATTCACTCGCCAAAGACTCCAAAAACTGACTAGTATTACACTGACTAGGGTGACATTGACACATGAAACAATAACTGTTAATTAGGTTTAGCAGCTTATTGACATTTACTATAGCAGTACTATCTAGAGCAGAAATGTCCTACCTAACCACTGGCCAGTGGGATGAAACTTAAGTCTTTCAACGTTGGGGCCCTTTAATCAATGGAAGAGCGCTCACTCTCTGCATGGGAGAGTGTTTGTAATCCAGGGGTAGCAGGATAGCACAGTTTCCTTTAAGCAGAATCTTCCAGTGAACATTGCAATAGAAGAAAACAACACTTCAACAAATCTTTACCATACAGGTGAAATCCTGATATATTGACACTTGCTCAGTATATTCAAAGCAGCAAACCTCTGTGGGGACTTAGAACTAAACACACTCTTCAGCCACAGCACAAGTCTTGAGGAGACAAACAAGTAATATACAGAGACAGAGGTCTCTCATCAATCAGCATCAGGAATAGCTAATTCTGAGCAGAGCAGCTTGGGCTTTCCAAGATCTGTGTCACTCTGGGAATTAGAGAGCAGGCTTTCTCATGACCATTCTCCAGAGATGAACAGCAAATGCAGCAATATCAAAATCCCCTTTCATCACAGAGTACTCACTGTTTCTGGATTGTCCTCTAGATAGCATTAGACAGCAGTAGAAATCCTCTCTCTTTCAGCAGCTCTAGACTTTGAGAGACACATGCACTTGAGTGGCTGTAATCCTGAGTGTCAGGCAGGACAATCTTTGGTTTGCACACTGTCCTCCTGCAACAATTCCTCTGCTACACACTCCCAGCCCAGTCCATGGGCTCTAGCAGCACAGAGAGTGAGACTCTGAGACTTTACACCAGGAGCCCTTGCTCCATGCGGCCCCCTGAAAATGTCTCCTTCCCCACATGCGCTTCTGCTTCCTTTTTTTCTCTCTCCTTTCCTCCACAGCCAATCATAAGTCCAGCTGCAACAGTGCTGTTATGGGTGGATCCTTCTCATCTGTAACAACAAGCAATCAGAGCACAGTCCTGCTTTTCCTGTCTGTCACTCACAACTAGAGAAAAGAAAAAAAAATGCTTTGCAACTGCTGTTTAAGATTTAAAGCAACCAGCACATCGCTACACATAAACTGTTAAATCTTTAGTTATGTATTTTACAGACAAGATGTATTTGTGCTGTAGTTATTGATTGCCTATACATGTGTAGCAATGACCCCTGAAGGAGTTGCTAGATTTTAACAGGTTCTCTCACATTTCCTACTTGTGCCTTTCCCTGTAGCTGTGCAAACATTGACCTTCTTGTAGCAAAAATTAGACAGACTTCAAGCCCTTCATTCGTCTTTTGCTAAATGTATTGACTTGTATTGAGAGGGTTAGGGGTTAGCAACAAAATGGCTGGTGGCTCTAATTTCTGTAGTAGCAGCCTTCCAATAATATTAAAGTTAATGACTCCTCCAATTTTTAAGTGCCAGCTTCCCAATTACAAACCGACTTCCCAACTAGAAGCTGACCCTTTGAGAAATACTAATTGGTGGCCCTAGATTCTTCAGTAGCAGCCTGCTAATGACACTAGATCCTTTAAGTACTTCTATTGGTGATCCTAGATACTGCTATGCAAGCCTTCCAATAGGAGCTGGTCTTCAGGCTCTATGCAAATAATTACAGATACCTTATAAAGCTGAGTAATTTTCCCATGTTCTCCTGAATAAATTTCAGCATACCAGACTTTTAAGATGATCCAACAGACAGCCATCTTCCTTATTCTCCAGAGGTGCCCCATAAAGCAAGATAGCTTCGACCTTTTCAGGCCTCAGCACAAGGCACAAGAAGAAAGGACCACTTCACACTGGCATCCTCTCCAGACAAAGCCTGGGAAGGAAGAACCTTTCTACAAATTCATTGTTGCTGCAGAGTATTTTAAGCATATAAGCGCAAATAAACACATGTATGTGCATATAACATTACCCAAAATAAGCTAGAAGAAAATATACGCACATGTATGCATACACGAAAATGCACTCATTTAATAATAACATCCTCATGTTTTTATGCATGAATTTTCTGGCAGGAATCTGATGTTCATACCTTAATACTGTGTACAGGCACCCTCATTTTCTTCCCCAGCCCACATCGATGGCATTAACCCCCTCAATGACTGGCCAGAGCAGTATAAATATTCATTATCAAAACATTGCATCTTATTCTATCTATTGAAGAAAACTCTCCAGAAGGAATCAGAAGAAATGTCCTTGAACTTAGGAGAAGCCCGACAAACCCAAATACAATGAACAAAGCAAGCTCAAGCTGGCCACAGCCTAGCTGCAAACTCTAAACTTGGACTAAGAACACACCAGCCTATAGCAGGGTCCCTACATAAAAGGGATGGGAAAAATATTTTATTCCTGTAATAACTCCAGAAATTGCACAATGCATTGCCTTGACTCCATCAGCACAGATATTATTGTAGCGTTTCCAGTCCAGATGATATGTAGTAAAAAAATGCTGTTTACCTTTCTAAAGATATCTGTTCTAGTAGTTACTTTCTAGTGACAGATAAAAATGTCTTCTGTCATTTCTTCACTATACCAGTATAATATGAATACTAAAATACAAATATCAAGGCTCGTATCAAGCTACAAAGCTTAATAAGGAAAGCCTTTGAGCTTATTTAAAATGTCAACTGCACAAAGAAAATTTATTCTATTCACAGTCTCATTAAAAAGTGGTACCTCTTTAATTTCTTTGTCTTTTTTGGACCCAGGCACAAATCAACAGCACAAGGTTTTAGTGTGTGCACCTCTCCTTGACTGACAATGCAGTAGCTCACTTTAAGTGAGGCCTGTATTATTTTTATGTTTTCATTTGGAAAAAAACACATAGCATACTTCATCTCTTCCAAAAAAAGGAGTTTATTTCTCAACTCTAGATGATTTCTTTTAAAATGTTTTTTCAAAAGAGAGGATTTCTTGGTCTTTATTTATGTATTAAACAGACTCAAATTTGAATTGCACACCCACCTCAAAATCAGAGCCCATATTTCAAATCCTTTTGTTGATAATATTGCATTTTTTAATAGGCTCTGGAGACAGCTGTCCTGTGGAAAATGTAGATGGCATTGTAATTGATCACCTTTACAGTCCTCAAGTCCTCACTGTGTTTCCTGCTCATACAGTATGTGCCTTGTCTTGGAACAATCCGTCTTCCTCTTTCCTCTCATTAAAATGAATTATGAAAATAAACATGATAAAAGCCCCCCAGCCACCATAATATTTCAGTGCAGTGGGGGTAATAGAACTAATGCCCAGTATGCACGTTTAGAATATCGGACAAATGATCGTCCGTTTTTGTCTGCATGCTAGTCTCATATCATAAGTCAAGAGTGTACTAAAGTTATGATAATTCTTTAACGACGGAATATTTATTTATTTATTTATTTATTTCAGGTATCATACTTATATAGCGCCATCAATTTACGTAGCGCTTTTACATATATATTGTACATTCATATCGGTCCCTAACCCTCAAGGGGTGTACAATCTAAGGTCCCTAACTTACATTCATACATACACATACTAGGGCCAATTTAGACAGGAGTCAATTAACCTACCAGCATGTCTTTGGAGTGTGGGAGGAGACCGGAGTACCCGGAGGAAACCCACACAGGCACAGGGAGAACATGCAAACTCCAGGAAGGTGGTGCCGTGGTTGGGATTTGAACCGGCAACCCTAGTACTGCCAGGCAGAACCTGAAGAATGTAATGTATTTGTATTGTACTTTTGGATGAGCATACTGGTTAAACAAAAATTGTACGATCTGGTATTGTACAATAAAAATTTTCATGCTTGCCCCTTGTATGTTTTTTCTGACGATTGCTGTGTTCTAACGATCAGATTATCGTACGATCACTTTAAAAGCGAATGAAAAAAATGTACAGAATGAAAAAATTAGTTTTGTTTCGATTTGTTATTTAACCACTTCCCATCTGGCCCATGTATATAAACAGCCGGATGGAGGCAGTGCAGGAGCGGGTGGCGTTTATAAACGTCCTCCCCACTTCCCTGCCCGCACGCACTCCCTGGGAGCGCGCGGCACCACGATCCGGCGTCCACTGTATCCACTGATTGCTGTATGGGACCTCTGTGTGAGGTCCCAATCATGTGATCACTGATTGGCCAATCAGTGATCACATGAATAGTAGCAAGCAAGATGTCACTTCTGACATCATTGCTTACTACGTGTGAAATCTGTGAAATCTATTCAGAAACAGCCTTGTACCATGTGACAAGCTGTGACCAATCACAGCTCACACAGTATTTCTCAATGGCTGCAAGAATGCAACCAGAGAGAAGGGGAAATGATTGCTTTTACAGCCTTTATGGGTGTAAAAGCAATCAGTGTAAAAAAAAAAAAATCTTCATCACCCCCCACAAGTAGTACAGTGTCACTATGGTGACACTGTACTGCTAGGGTGACAGTATGTTAAAAAAAACCATAAATAATAATATGAAAAAAAAAAATAAAAATGTCAAAAAAATTGTAGAAAAAAGTGTAATTTTTGGTTATAAACTAATGTGGGTTATTTTTTTTTTTTTTACTAAAAAGATAGCTGAATACATTTTGGCCAAGATTTTTGATGAAAGATTATTTATTTGCAACATTTTATAAGAAAAACACTTGGCTTTCAAAATGTTTGGACTTTTTCATTTATATAGCAAAAACATAATCCCAGTGGTGAATAAATACCACCAAAATAAAGTTTTATCTGTCTCAAAAAAAATGCTAAAAAATTCATATGGGTACAGTGTTGCATGACTGCGCAATTGTCATTCAAAGTGTGATAGCGCTGAAAGCTGAAAATTGGCCTGGACAGGAAGGGGGTGAAAGTGTCTAGACTTGAAGTGGTTAAATAATTCCATTTAGTTAAATTCAGTTAATTTGTTTTGAAATCAGTTTAGTTTAGCTTTATCTGTTTTTTAATTTGAATTCAATTCAGTTGAGTTGAAAAGTATCGAGTCAGCTTTCAAATTTGAATTTATGCTATTCAAAATTTGAATTTCTGAAGATGGTTATATTCTTTCTATTTTATTCTTTTCTATTGTTTTTTTCTTTCTATTATATTCCTTTATTTTCTGTTCTATTTTATTCCATTCTTTTATTTTCTATTCTGTTCTATTCCGTTTTGTTTTACTCTATTCTTTTCTATTCTATTCTGTTTTATTCTATTCAAAATTTGAATTTCTGAAGATGACTATATTCATTCTATTCTATTCTCTTTTTTTAATTTAATTATTCTTTATTATTAGACATTATTTTTTTTTTAAACACAATTACTGTACACATAAAACACTTTACACCCACCAACAATACAATTACGGTTTTGATTTTCACCGGCTATCATACACACCTAGTGCATTATAAACAAAATATATATACTCAAAACAAAAAATAAATTCATATATAAGAACTCCTAAGTATAAACATTCCCTCAACTTTCTAATTTTACACTGCTGAAATTTTTTTTTTTTTAATCAGAGTATAGCATCAGTCAATTAAACGCCTGGGATATTGATCTGGTCAGTTAAGTAGCAGGCGGGTTGTTAATCAGTTTCAGCTGCTTTGGTGTTAATGAAATTAACAGGTGCACTAGATAGGCAGCAATGAGATGACCCCCCCAAACAGGAATGGTGTTACAGGTGGAGGCCACTTACATTTTTATCTCTTCTCATCTTTTCTGACCATTATTCACTAGTTTTGCATTTGGCTAGGGTCAGTGTCACTACTGGTAACATGAGGCAATACCTGGACCCTAGAGAGGTTGCACAGGCAGTCCAACCCCTCCAGGATGGCACATCAATATCAATATGTGCCATTGCCAGAAGGTTTGCTGTGTCTCCCAGCACAGTCTCAAGAGCATGGAGGAGATTCCAGGAGACAGGCAATTACTCTAGCAGAGCTGGACAGGGCCGTAGAAAGTTCTTAACCCATCAGCAAGACCGGTATCTGCTCCTTTGTGCAAGGAGGAACAGGATTAGCACTGCCAGAGCCCTACAAAATGACCTCCAGCAAGCCACTAGTGTGAATGTCTCTGACACAATCTGAAACAATCAGAAACAGACTTCATGAGGGTGACCTGAGGGCCCAACGTCCTCACTGCCCGGCACCATAGACCTCGATTGACATTTGCCATTGAACACCACAATTGGCAGGTCCACCACTGGGGCTCTGTGCTTTTCACAAATGAGAGCAGGTTAACCCTGAGCAAATGTAACAGACATGAAAGGGTCTGGAGAAGCCATAGAGAACGTTATGCTGCCTATAACATTGTTCAGCATGGCCATTTTGGATGTGGGTCAGTGATGGTTTGGGGAGGCATAACCATGGAGGGACACAGACCTCTACAGGCTAGACAATGTCACCCTGATATCATACCATTAGGTATCTGGATGAAATCCTTGGACCCATTGTCAGACCTTACAATGGTGTAGTGGGTCCTGGGTTCCTCCTGGTGCACGTCAATGACCGACACCTTGTGGCGAGAGTATGCAGGCAGTTCCTGGAGGATGAAGGAATTGATACAATTGAATGACCCCCGCGCTCACTTGACTTAAATCCAATAGAACACCTCTGCAATATCATGTTTCGGTTTATCTGAATACCCCAGGATCTCATCCGTCCTCTGATTAGGAGCATGCCCAGACACTGTCAGGCATGCATACAAGCACATGGGAGCCATACAAACTACAAACTACTGAGTACCATTTTGAGTTGCTGCAATGAAATTTCAGCAAAATGGACTAGCCTGCTGCATCATTTTTTCACTTTGATTTTCGAGGTGTCTTTAAATTCAGTCCTCTGTAGGGTGATAATTTTAATTTCCACCAAACGATGAGGCATCCTTTTTATTCCTAATACATTAGCAGTCCATATCAGTATAGATATGCAGCATTATAATTTTCCCCATTGAGATCTGATGTGTTTTCAAAGTGTTCCTTTTAATTTTTTTGAGCAGTGAACTATTGATATCTGTGCATGTGACCAACATTATTTCCCCCATAGCCTTGTTGACACTTTTGACCTAAATAAAATTTTATGCTTTATTCAGATATTACTAATATACCATGTTTTATTATTCTGTACCTATAAACCTTTCTCTAACTATTTATAGAGGAACCACCTCTATACTATTCAACCATTTGTCCCATATTTTTATACATTTGCCTGGGTTGCCTCTATGTTGGTATACTGAAGGTTTTGCCATGGCCTTCACAATCTCCTGACCTCAACATAATTGAAAATCTATGGATAGACCTTAAAAGAGCAGTGCGTTACAGACAGCCCAGAAATCTCAAAGAACTGGAAGACTTTTGTAAGGAAGAATGGGCAAAGATACCTCAAACAAGAATTGAAAGACTCTTGGCTGGCTACAAAAAGCGTTTACAAGCCGTGATACTTGCCAAAGGGGGCAGTACAAGATATTAACTCTGCAGGGTGCCCAAACTTTTGCAGACGCCATTTTTTTGTTTTCTGTTATTTTGAAAGTGTAAATGATGGAAATAAAATCTAACTTTTGTTGACATATTATAAGAATGTCTAATCTGTAATTTGATGCCTTTTGGAGATTTTTCCATCTTTCCTTGGCTTCTTTATGCACATTAATACAAATTTTTAGCTGGGGTGCCCAAACTTTCGATCCCCACTGTATAATTGCAGAATATACTCAAGCATTTTATTCTATACTATTCTATTTTTTCTGTTCTGTTATCTTCTATTATATTCCTTTATTTTCTATTCTTTTATTTTCTATTCCATTCTTTTCTATTCTATTCTGTTTTATGCTATTCTGTTCTAAATTCGAATTTTAGAAGACAGTGATTTTCTAACACTAATACACACAGTCTTTGAAGGAAATCAGCAATATGTTTATATTTCAAATTTGTTTTTTAATTTGATTTCGTTTGATTTTTTTCTTGGAATTCGATTAAAATCTTGCCCGAAATGTAATTTCATTATTTCAGATTCGTTTAAATTCATTACTATTGTAATTTGGAAATTCAGGTACATCCCAATTTCTGAGTAATGAAAGATTAGTCTGAATTTCAATTCAGGACGAAATGAACTGCACTTGTCTAGTTTCTCTTTTACTCGATTTAAACTCCTAAACTCTATCTTCGAACCGTTATTTCAGGAACATAGCCTCAAAGCTCACACCCACTAGGCCTGGGCTCCAGCCCTGGGGCCTTATTTCAGGCACCAGGTCTGCACACTGGAGGAACTCTCCCCAGCGAAACCTTTGTCCCAAGAGAAGAGTTAACCATAAAACCTCTTTCTAAGATGGGCAGCCTTTTTAGAACAGCGTCCTTCTGTTTGATCATAGACTGGTACAACCCACTAATGACAAACTGGCCAGGAGTTGACCAACCGACAAGACAGACAGTATTGCAGATGATGAAATACAGGAAGTCCCTGAACACATTATTTTGAAAAGAAGTTTGCAAAAGTATCAAGACACAGGCACAACACAGCAAGGAGCTAGAGAGCACATCTCTACAAAAATAAGCAGTTTTCCTTTTTCCAGTTGTTTAACAATGTTTCCTTTGTTCTTCCCTCTTGCTGCCAAGCACTTTATGGTTTCTCAATCTTTTGTAGTGCCCTCTAGTTTACCTAGATATGGTTTTTTGTGAGTCAGAAGCTTGCTAGAAGCCTGGGATGAGTCAGCCTGGGAGTGAGCTAGAGAGATCACCTCAGGACAGGCTGGGAGGATCTTCAGGTCAGGGCTTCTGGAGCCCTCCCATCCTTCCAGAAACTGCTGGAACTTTCTGGAAGAGGGGTGGAGAAGGCCCAGATATGCATGTTTAGGGGAACTTGGCCAATCCTCAGGCAGGAGGCCAGGCATGGTGGCCAAGAGCAACCCTAAAATGTGGCAGAGCCTGAGCAGCAGGGGAGTCAGGTGGAAGATGTACTGATAGAAAGTGTTAGAATGTGGAGCCTGGGAGGAGGGTCCAGGGAGGGGGGCCTACCTACAGGCTGGTGCTGGATGGAATTAGCTCCACTGTGCCACAAGTCTCCTAGGTAGGACATTCTGTCAGCAGGGATGGAGCCATCCTAGCTGGTGATTGCTGGTGCTTGTAGTTGTTTTATTTTCTTCTTTGGAGTCTTGCTAGCAGCTTTTACTTTTACTAAATCACTTTTTCTGTCACTTTTTAAATAGCAATTTTTAATCTTTCCTTCCTGAGTCTGTGCCCCCCGTTGCTATAGTGAGGGTATGAGGGTGAGGGTATCTTGCCGAGAAAACGTCCTCTTCCAGTTAACTCTGGCATCTGGTAAGGCGGGTCTACAACAAGGGTGGGAGGAGCCTCTCATAAAGCCGTCCTGGAAGATTGCTGGAAATTAAGTTACAGGAGATCGGAGTATGAGATACTAATAATTGATTGACTGGAGATCCTTTTGGGCTGCTGGCTGATTATCAAGTTTGAGATTTCACAACCATTCATTATTAAGGAGATACCATAGATTGAATTCCTACTGATTTTCCACTGCTGGTTACTCACTAGCTTCTGGTGAGTGTTGAATCCAATGGGTTGTTAATCACTACAGGATCACATGGATGGTGGATCACTTTATCTTAAAGAGACACTTACCACTGGAATGAATTGAATTTTTCTCATTATAATTTTATTTTATATTTTTTTTTGGTGGAAGTTTTTTTTGGTGTTTTTTTTTCCTTTATCCTTTTATACCAATTGGACATTGTGTTTTGACATAGCGCTGTTTATGTGTACTTTTTTTAGTAACTGTTTATAGGGGTCAGTACTTATTGGTGGATGGAATAAGGGAAGATGGGGGGAGGGCTATGACAAGTGATAAGAAGTTGCCCATGTTACAAACAACCATTTTGTACAATTTGTACGAAAATAAGAAAATATGCAAAATACGTGCAAAATGTGCAAAAAGTATCAATGATTAAAGTGTTTGTTCACCAATGCCAGAAGTCTGCCAAGCAAAATAGGTGAGTTGGAAGCTTGCGGGCATGAAGAGAATTATGATTTAATTTGTATTTCTCAATCTTTGCTTCATTCTTCACATGACTTGGCCATTAATATTCCTGGCTATATTCTCTTTCAGAGAGACAGGGTAAAAAGGAAAGGTGGTGGTTTCTGTCTCTATGTGAGAAGTGAACTCAGAGCGAGTGTGAAAGAGGACCTAGTTGATGGAGAGTGTGATGAGGCTGAAGAATTATGGGCGGAACTGCACGTGGTGGTGCATACTACAAAGGTAATCATTGGAATTTGTTATAGGCCATGTTACAGTTCATAGAAGCCCCAACTAGGAATGATGCTCTGCTGGACCTGGTATTCTCAAACCATGCAGAGCTTATTGCTAATTTCCATATAAAAGAACATCTGAGTAGTAGTGACCATAACATGATTTAATTTATTGTTTGCTGTAAACAACAAGCACATACGAGAAAAATAAAAACGCTCAACTTTAAGAGAGCTAATTTTCCAAGGCTGAGTGCTGCTCTCCAAGACTTTGACTGGGTGGGAATATCGATGAACACAACACAGAAATGGGCGTTCTTCAAAAAGACTGTAACACACTGCAAAATACATTCCCATGGGCAACAAGTTTAAAAGACTAAAAATCAAACGTATGTGGCTTATGGCCAAAGTTAAAAAAGCTATAGATAATAAGAAAAGTGCTTTTATTAATATAAAAATGAAGGAACGCTATCATTGTTTAAACATTACAAAGAATATAACAGAATATGCAAAAAGGAAATAAAGGCCGCAAAAATTGAAAATGAACTACAAATTGCAAAAGATAGCAAGACCAACCCCAAAAAATTCCTCAACTATAATAGTAAAAAGGTTCAGTCCGAACATGTAGGCCCTTTACAAAATAATCTAGAGTGGGTGACTGGGGACAAAGAGAAGGCAAAGTTATTAAATACTTCAGCTTTATGTATACAAAGGAGCATGGGGGAGCTCTTGTCCATAATGGGCATGGTATTGACACAGCTCCAGATGATCCACATTGGCTCACAATTGATATGATCCAAAAATATTTAGACAGAATAAAGGTGAATAAAGCACCTGGACTGGATGGCATACACCCACAGGTCCTTAAAGAATTGAGCTCTGTCAATTCAAAGCCATTGTTTCTCATTTTTAGGGACTCTTTCACCACTGGCCGACCATAGATAGCCGAATGACAGCTTCACTGTGGCCTGCCAGTACTGGGAAGGCGTCATACGACGTCCTCCCAGAACATGCCCCTGGGGGCACGCACCCGACGATCTCCATGATCACTGTGTCCTATGAACACAGCTGATCACGTGACGTGGTAAAAGGCCAATCACAGTGGCCTTTTACCACGTGATCAGCCGTGTCCAATGACACAGACAATGTGGTGATATCAGGCACATACACATGGAAACATCATTCAGGGTCAGCTTCCAGGGATGGAACAAGATTTCCTTGGTAGGGATTGCAGAACCTGTACCTGTAACACTGTAGCTGAGACACCAGCTGAAGCACAGACTAAGTGTATCAATAGGTGAATGAAAAGCAAGCTAGCTATGTAAATTTATTGATTATTTGTTTCAGGTACTTATATAGAGCCGTCAATTTACGCAGCGCTTTACATATATATTGTACATTCACATTAGTCCCTAACCCTCAAGGAGTGTACAATCTAAGGTTCCTAACTCACATTCATACATACAGTTACAAGAAAAAGTATGTAAACCCCTTGGGATTACGTGGAGTTTTGCATGAATTGGTCATAAAATGTGCTCTTAACGTCATCTAAGTCACAACAATAGAAGAACACAGTCTGCTGAACATAATACTACACAAACATTAGATGTTGCCATGGTTTAATTGCACATAACATGTAAACATTCACAGTGCAGGGAGGAAAAAGTATGTGAGGTTCTAGCTTAAGGAAATTAGACAGGAGCCAATTCACCTACCAGCATGTCTTTGGAGTGTGGGTGGAAGCCAGAGTCCCCGGAGGAAACCCACGCAGGCACAGGGAGAACATGCAAACTCCAGTCAGGAGGCGCCATGGCTGGGATTCGAACCAATGACCCTAGTACTGCCAGGCAGAAGTGCTAACCATTTAACCACTGTGCTGCCCCATAAATAGCAACTCACAGAGGTAAGGGGTTAAGAGCCCCCCCCCGTGGGGGGTTCAGCTGTAACTGATCCCTTTGGATGTGGTTGTGGATTTCCTTCTGTTGGCAAATAAAGCAGCTAGGGATTTCCCTTAACAGCTATACCAAATCCTTTTCCTGGCTGGGGATCTCATATATATTGTAAGGATGCCCCACACAAATTGTGTGAAATTCCCCTAATAGATGTTGTGGGTACCCTACGCAAAAAAATGTAATCCCCCGATTCTTACCAGACCCTTTTCCAAGCATGCAGTGTGGATGGCAATGAACAGCGCATGTTCATGGGGATAAGGGCCTCTTCTCCATATCCCCTGCATGTAGGGGGTCTGTGTGGGGACACTTGCCAGAATCAGGGAGCCCCTCATTTTTCCTCCTACATGATTAATAAATAGTACCCCTGTGTAGTCAGGCTAAGAATGGAGTGTTAGAGAAACACTGGCTGAAGCTGCTCTCTGTAGCTGCTGCTTAATGGTGCTAAACAGGTTAACAGTTTTGTCAGCAATTGGAGGGAGCTGTTTAGCAGGAAGAGTTCAATAGACTGAGTCAGGCAACACTGCACTGTGGAAACTGTCTAGTCTAGAAGAAAGAGACTCTACTGTAATCAAGAGCTTTTGAACTACATTCCCCATGACAGAGCTTGAATCCAGTGTGCACCACAACTGCTGCATAATTGATACTGTTTCAAGTTACCTTGGCATAAAGTCTAGCAGACTCTGTCTGAACCTTCTGTATATCTGTATCTATGTTCAAACCACCATTTATGCTAATACATTGAGTTCATTTACTGCTAAATGGTCTTGTGTCTATATCCTGGTGCTAATTCTCAGCCTAGTTACAGATATCTATAGTCGTGTTCTTTTATTTGCTTGCAGTAACTTTCATTCAACCCAGTGTGTCAGAGGGCTTGAGGGTGTTCTTGGAGTCGAGGCGCAGAACAGAGGACCCAAATTACCAAGTGACTCCTGCAGGGGTGGTGCTACGTGTGGTTACGTATCTACAAAAAAACATTTGGGTCAAACTCTAGATAGCCATTAATTTGACCCTCATCTGTACAAAATATGGAAGTGCAAAAATGTGAAAGTCATATGAAAAATAATTTTAAGCTTAACACTTCAATGCAATACAAATTCAAAATATGTGTTAATGCAAACATAAATTATTCTCTCTTTAAGCGTGGGCAGCACTGTCATCAAGGCTCCTGAAAAATTGTCAGTATACGGCATATATTTTGGGCATTAGAAATGCTGGTCAGCCATACTTATATTGGCTAAATTATTGTGTTTAGCTCCAGCATGGGGTTAGTCAGGCAAATAATTTGCATAGGAACAACGAATGCAGATGAGATGATTTGCCTGCACGCATAATAACAAGGTGATTAAAGTATCTTTTCTCACCATACATCTGGACACAGTGTGGCAATACAAGATTGGAACCAGCATACAATAATAAAGGGACATTATCCATTTTAAGTCAGTAATCAGCAATTAGTAATGAGAGAATCCTCAAGTTCATGGCAAAGAATATTCATCTCTCTAACCTAGTTTGCAGCCTGAATATCTACCATGTCATCTACTTGTTATATGACCTTTATCCATGCAAGGAAATAGTTGAAAAAAAAAGGAGCATTAAGCATTGGGGTAGCATTTGCAGCTGACACATTTCTTAGCACACTACCATAACAGGAGTCAAGCTGTGTTTCTGACCATGCATTTGGCAGACACATACTATAAGTCCTTAAAGGTTTATACCACAACTGCTGAGTTAGTCTGCTGCTGGACCATATTTCCCATTCTAAAACATAATCAATGCAGTAATATGGAGATTTAGGTTTTCCATTTGATTGCACTCTCGCCTTATCTGGCCCAGGAGGTGCAGGATTACTCACTCTGTCTCTCCTGTGAGCTTGGTGGGTTGGTGGCAGCCTTCAGGCCTTATGCTGATCTGGCTTCTTCCCTGCTCCTATCTCTGAGGATGATGAGGCAGAGAGATCCTCCTTTCAGTTCCTGCCTGTAGGTAGGCCCCTCTCCCAGGCTCCACACTGCAGCCTTCATTCCATCTTCCACCGGACACACTACTCTCCAGCTGATCAGGCTCTCTTATACTTAAGGGCCACCCTGACCCCATGCCAAATCTCCTGCTTGGGGATTGGTCAAAGTCCCTTGAGCATGCAGATCAGTCCCTCCGCACCCCACACCCACTGCCTTCCAGAAACTTCTCAAGCTTCCAGGGCAGGGGGAGGTATCAGAGAACTGACCTGCAGGGCCCTCAGCCCTGACCTAGAGTAACCTGGATGACTCATCCCTGGCTGCTACTCAACCTCTGCCCAAAAAAAACAACTAACTAGCTCTCCCTAGCTAAACTTGAGGGATGGTACACACAGTAATAAATTATTTAGTGAAAAAAAATAGATTATAAAGCCACTAAGTAGTGGATGTGTATTGATGACTTTTGGAGAATAAGGGCATTATTTAGTGTTACTTTAAGATGGTCTCAGCGGGTAGTTTAGTACGTGTCACGAAAGTGGACTTACTTCTTAGCACAAACAATCCACAAAAGGGCCAGGTGTAAAAATACTGTGCTGTCTACATATGCAACAAACGGTACAATTGTGCACATCCAACCTTGTGGCAACAGTTTGGGAAGGGCCCTGTCCCTGTTTCCCATGACTGTGTCCTTGTGAACAATTGCAGCTTCATATACATGTTCAGCCCCCACTGGAACAAATTGGACTATGTTTCACAGGATTTTATTGACTGACTAGCTATGTAACTATGTGGTTTTGATGCGTTGGTATGGATGAACTCAAAGTACTCCCTGAACTCATATGTCTAATTGGGTACAATTCCCACAGAACAAAATCTTGTGGAAAACCCTCCCAAAAGAGGGAAGGCTTCATATAAATGTCTATGATTTTGGTATAGGAGTGATGGTCAAGTGTTGACAAACTTTTGCTCATAAAAGGGAGGATTTATCAAAACTGGAGCACTCGGAATGTGTTGCAGATGTGCATGGTAGCCAATCAGCTTTTAACTTTAGTCAAGCTTTGACAATACAACCTTGAAGCTGATTGGTTTCTACCAGATTTTTCACGCTCCTGTTTTAGTACATCACCCCCATAGTATACCTTGAATGTATCAGTTTTGTCCATTCCCTACAGAATGGTAATGCGAACAATTTAAAGGGAAATATTACAAAGCCATAACCTCATGGAAACAGGGAAGGTGACCATCTCTATCATTGTAGTAGCATTGCATGTAAAATGATTGTAGGTAGGTGCCTAAATGATGTGTGGGTTTACATGTTATTTTGCCCATGCATAGTGTTGTGGTGTACTTTTCCTTTAAAAGCTCTGGTTAATGCTGCAAGGATCAGTTCATCGGTTTCCCCTGCAGGTACCAACCCCTAGGGAGGCAGAATACACAGTGTATCAAGTTACACTGCTAAGAGAAACTTCAGGAAGGTTCTGGAAGGTAACATGTCATCAAGCACATGTGCAGAAGATATTGACCAGAACAAGATCAGTGATATAAGATGATGTAATCGATTCTCACTGGCTGTTGCAACATAGTAGTTCAAATAAATGGTACAAGTGTGGAAGAGACCTGCCTGCCACGTGTGTTTATGTACATGCCAAAGGCTACATCGTTATGGCCAAGCAAGTGTTGCTTTGGAAAGTGCTGGTGGAGGTTGAAATGCCCATCTTGGTTACTGGTGGTCGTTACAAGTCCAGGGGTGGACTGGTGCATACACAAGTTAGAGAGACCAACATGTTTTATGTTATTTGTGCAAACTGCAGGAGGATTTTGGTGATCTTCTCGCCCTGGGCAAGGTGTCTAACATGCAAAGAATTTCTCTTTGACAGACTAGAGGAGTTTGAGGAGCTCTGGGATGTTGATTGCTTTGCAATGACCAAGCCAGCCCCTGGCAAGCTCCGGCACAAGTTGTGGAAGGTGTTGCTTTTCAAACAGCTGCTGAACCTGCACTTTGACTCAGTCCTCCTGGCCTTGATCCAGTCAGTTTGGTGCAGTCGCACCGATTTTCTCTCTGCCTCAAAGGCTGAGTCAAAATGCGGGGGACCCTGCACTACAAATACAGTACAAAGGGACTATTGCCCCGTCACTGCACTTCCCAGGTGCAGTGAAGTTTTGCCTACAACTTGCATCACTTCATTTGCCAGCAGCAGTTCTGCTACTTCCCCAGTGGAGGTGTCCACATTGTCCTCAACTGCTTGGAAGTATGTGGAGTGAGAGCCTGTACTGGATCAATTTTAATTTTCAGTGGACCCTGAGTGTATCTGGCATGGTGAAATATGTGGTCAAGTGGCTTGAGATATCTTAATCATTTGGTCAAGGCATGTTAAGGCTTGGAGTTTCCGTAACTTCCTGAGCCTCTATTCTGGGACATTGAGGCCCAGTGCCGAGAGATTTGTAGTCAATTTGTGTGGGAATACTTGGACATCCCACAGCCTTTTTGCAAACTGGAAGAGCAATCTAGCTCTGTGGTGACCACCACAGGGTGTACAATGAACTGAGGTGCCACAAATACATTGACAGAGTGAAGCTTGTGTGGCCATAAGATAGTCCAGCCATCCTGAAAATCGGGCACAAGCATCCAACCTCTAGTGAGTGGGAAAGTCTTTCTGATCCTTCCTATTACTCTTGAATCTATGACTAAAGTATTGATGTTCTTGCTGCTTTCTTGTAAAATTAAAGTATGTTCTGGGTAAATCTTTTAATGCCTTTCATGATGCAGTTGTGTCACTGTTGTGCTGTAATGTTTAGCACTGAGTTTTTCTTTTTACTATGTTATGTTTGCATGCCATTACGGAGATATCCATAGAATTAAAGTGCGGGGAGTGCAGGCAAGTGCCTAATTGATATGTGTGTTTACATGTTATTTGCCTATGTATACTGTTGTGGTGCACTGCTGCTTTAAAAGTTCTGGCTGCAGGGCTCAGGTCATTTGTGAAACAGTTACTCCTGCAGGTACCCCTAGGAGGGGAATAGCGGTCCCAACAACATGGTGGAGTCAGCAGGATACGCCATGTATCAGGTTACACTGCTAAGAGAAACTTCGGGAAGGTTCTGAAAGTGAAAACATGATCAAGCACATGTGCAGGAGAGAGTGCCCAGAGCTTGATCAGTGATGTCAGATGAAGTAATCAATTCTCACTGGCTGTTGCAACATTCAAATAAATGTACTAGTGTGGATGGGCCTGCCCCTGCCATGTGCTTTTCGTACATGCTGGAGGCTAAGGCATCATGAACAAAATAGACAGACCACTAGGTGATAATTCCCACAATCAACGTAGGGTAAACCAAAGGTGAAACAAGGCTAGTTCCACAGCTGCTCTGATGATATTGAAAAAGCTTAGAAAATCAGAGCGCTCGTGGTGAAAGCCAGGATAATATTGCAAAGGTGTACATACCCAGCAGTCAATATGTATGATACAAAAATGTAATAAACCAATAAAACCATAATCACCATGTTACGAAGTACCCATGTGATAGTATGGTACAAGTAAAGAGATTGGCACAAGTCACAAGCTGAAAGGAATGCTCCCCATCCTGCAGTATGCTCACATAAAAAAGTATCTCCATAGTGTAGAATGTATAAAACAGTGGTTTATTAAAAGTTAATTGCACTCATATAAGCAAAGGCTGAACAGGCATAAACATATACCGCGGGGCCGCGGCTCCCACGTCACCCATGGCTCCGGCTCTCCCAGTGCCCTGGCTCCGCCTACACGTGCGTCAACACAATCACATGACTTCCTCAGTAGTACTGCGGCCCCTCTGTATATGTTTATATACAAAGTTTGCATATTGTTGATAATTAATTTATTGTTTATGTGATGTTGGTTTTTAAGTAAGGCATATTATATCACAGGGAGGCGCAGCATTATATTTTTCGGGTTATCATATTTATTGTGGGAACACTTTACTGTTTGCAGCTACCCTCAGGACAGGATTTATTACTGGTTAACATATTTATTTTGTAGTCCACTGATTTATAAATGCACCTTACACATAGGTGGCGCAGGATACATTTTTCTATTTATTTTTGGAGTACCGCAAGGGTCAATGTCTTATCCCACCAGCACAGCCAATCTACAGTACCACTAAAACAATCATACAGCCAAATTGTTCAAGTCTGCAAGAAAAGAGGATGAGTTGTCTGTGTTACTTTCTGAGAAGAAAAGCATTATAGGAGAGAATAAAGTGTAACCTTACTATACAAGAACATGTAAATGGAAGATAGACCCATTGAACCCCCTGGTTAAGAACCTTGAGCTCATGTGGAATCAGTGTGACAGATTAACCCTTGTAGTTAGGCATACTGAAAGACACTTACAACCATCTGGGTTGGGACACCTATACACAAGAAATAGCAGCCAGCTGATAATGGATGTGGGTCACTGTGGTGGGATTTGGCATCCCTGATGGTGGTGGGAGGACTGGTGTTTTATGAGTCCCTCACCTTGCAGCTTGGTCTCAGTTTGGAACCTGCTGCAGGACAGGGGTGGCCTGTAAGTTTGGCCTGTCAATCACAGAAGTGTAGCTTGTTATATGTGTACACGGTGTGGCATCAAGGGGAGAGGCAGTAAGCTGGCAAAGAACAGGACACGTTTAGCACTCCCATCATAAATGCTGTGCAAAACTGTGAGCGGGAAGACAACATTACATTTAGTAAGGAGTGAGTCACGTGACCAGTGATGCAACGCGTCAGAAGGAGTCAAGTGACGTCACTTCTGGTACTGCAGAAACCAGAAGTGCGGTTGCAAGAGTCATTTTTGTAAAGGGAATCAGCCGTCTTTTTGTCTTTTACTATGTGAGTGTGAAATCTTGACTTTACTAAATTATTTCATGTTTATACAGGGTTGCACTATGAATTATCCTTTCTCCCTTTGAGCCTATACTTATCTGGGTGGATACACGCAAGATACCAGTCCCTTAAAGGGACAGGAGGAGCAAGGTAGCTGCTAAAAGGTGGAAGTGAATACACCAAGTTGGATGAACACCATGAGTTTGTGGCATATGATTATATGGGTCTAAGGAGAAGGTGAGCATTCATTACACCTCTCTGATCATCAAGCCTTGGAGAGTAGTGAGAATCTGCCTGGTCCAGAGGTCCCCCTTAGGATGGACAGGTATTCTGCTTTGGAAAGGGCTCCCCTCTCTGGATACTGGATATCACAGGGATTTCCTGCAGATGTAATAGCTCGCATAGGAGATCAAGGAACAGGTGCCCAATGGTGTAGTATTTCAGAAAAATGTATTTGAAGCATAAAACAAACATAGGGCAGTATGCAGCCTCCCCTCTGATGATGTGCTTTTAGCACGAAAGGCCTTAGGACGGAGGAGCTGTACAGAGCGTGATGTTTATGCCGCTGGAGCCATCTTTAAAGGGGTCAGTATTGCAAAAAATTGTTTTGTAACTGATATATGATGCATACTGCCCTATATTTGTTTTATGCTTCAAATAAATTTTTCTGAAATACTACATCATTGGGCACCTGTTCTTTGAGCTCCTATGCGAGCTATTACATCTGCAGGAAATCCCTGTGATATCCAGTATCCAGAGAGGGGAGCCCTTTCCAAAGCAGAATACCTGTCCATCCTAAGGGGGACCTCTGGACCAGGCAGATTCTCACTACTCTCCAAGGCTTGATGATCAGAGAGGCAGCCCACCATCTATCATTTATTACTACATGCGCTGTTAATATGCGCTTCCGGTGAGTGCGCATTTCTGCTATTTTGGTCGGCTGTTTATACCAGCATTCGAAGTACTGAGATATCTGCCTTATAAGGATCTATTACTATTCGTTGAACTTTTGTATATTTATTGTTGGAACTTATCTTAAGCGCTGCACTTCTTTGAATTTCGATGTTACTATGGAGGTATTATGGTCACCTTTAGTGCAATAGCTGCTACATTTTTCTGAGCGCTCACTATACGACTTGTTATTTATTTATTTGTCTATTCATTACACCTAGTGGTGACGGGGTATTGAGCACGTTTGTAGGTGTTGTTTGAGAATCTGCACTATCTATAACAGAGGATAATGTGGTTGAATAAGCACAGTTTTAACAACATTTATGACAGTGTATTTATTGAAGTTATTCACAGTAAATAGTAGTGATACGGTGTTGCACTATGAAATATATCTTTTTTATGTTTTGAGCACATTTTTCACATCTCTGGAGTCATCAAGGAGAGTCCGGATGGAAGAGTTGGTTTGGAATAATACCACTGATTAACACAGCACACATGACTTATATTGATTTGTAGGTCTAATCACAAGGTGAATAAGTTTTTCGCTCAAAGGAGGGACAGCACTTTTTATTTTGTTTGCACAGCACCAAATATGTGAAAGTGGACTATACACACTATTATTATTATTATACAGGATTTATATAGCGCCAACAGTTTGCTCTGCGCTTTACAATATAACGGGAGACAATACCGCAACAATACAGTTCAATACAAGAGGGTTAGGAGGGCCCTGCTCCTTGGAGCTTACACTATCATAGACTTATATAGTATCTACAGATAAACATATCAATCACTTAAGGTTTATTTTTGCCTTTTTTGTATTAAGCGATTAAAGGGATAGAGCACTACATGGTTGGAATTTACCAAGATTACGTTTAGGCTTTCTGCTTAAAGTGGTTGCTGTTCAGAAAGTACCATGGTGTGGAGTTCCACTTAATCAATGGCTTGTAGGTGCAGCACAGGCTACTTAGGGGGAGAATAGCACTCTCAAATTGATTGTTGCAAATTTTACTGTTGGTGCTCAAATTCCCAACTCCTAAGAGTTATTTCTCAAGCACATATTCCTACACATGCTCAATTCACTTTTCCTTAAATGGCCGGATGCTAACGCATTATTTTTTTACTTTCTGTAGATTATACACTAGACATAATCTAGATATTGTCAAAGCAATTTTTATTCCCAAGTAAACCAATCTGATTTTATCATTGTATTTATATTTGTATGTAAATTGGTTTTTCAAGCTGAGTCGTAAGATCCGTGAGTTATATTTATATGTTGTGCTTTAATAAATCCGCTGTGTTATCAATGATCACTGGCACATCCACAATATATGTCTGATGCCTGCTTTTCCTGAAACCCAATAGCAAAAAATGCTTCACTCAAAATGACACAAATAAACAGAGAAGGTTTCATTAGGGTGTTGGTCACATACGCAGCAAAGGGGCTTCCTCAGTCTGTGACAACTACACGAGCAGGAGAACGACTCTCTCTCTGCATACAAATGCCCTCATACTAGCACTGGGTTCTTATTAGTCAGTAAGTAGCATTCTGTCACTTTGCGAGACAAATGCAAGTCTCATTCCTACATATTTACCATGTCTTCCTTGCTGTCTGCTGATAAATATGTTAGTTCCCAAACAACTATCTTTGATCCTGAATCTAATCTAAATTACAAAGTGGGGATGTCAAAATTCAGATTTATATTTGCATTATTGGGTATCTTAAAATGGCCGCAGATCAGTTATTTTCTATAAATATAGAAAGAAAATTAGAAACACCTATTTTTAGAAAAAAAGATTTAGGTAATTCCTTTAACATTACTGTTCACTGCCTGAAAATGACCAGAAACATGTCTGCTATATACAGCCTGGTCACTGCTGCAGTAAACTGTAACATTTATCTCCAGCATAGAGTTGCCATCACCCTCCTGTTGCACATTCTGCTGTATGCAGTCTGAGCCTTTCTCTCATTTCCATCAATCTTCTGTGCTCATTTAATCTCAGTGACTTGCTTTTTCTTATATATGACTTCCCCTTCAGCACTATAATTTTACCTTTCTATCCAAGGAGTCTCACTCCATCCTCTCTTTCCCTTTGGCACAGCATCATCTCTTCCATCACAAATTGGCAGCATTCCTCCTGTACTACTGCTTTTATCTGGATTCAGTCCAAATACAGTCCAGCACAGAGCAACAGACAAACATTTGATGACCCCAGATAGCCCTTTTATTATACCAGGGTACACTGTAACTCCTGCAGCCACCCAACTGAAATGGGGAACCTGATCTGATTTAAAGTGTTAAATAATTGCAACCAGTAGTATCACACAGGACATTAGTTGTCCAAGACATCACTGCAGCCTGCATCCTGAATGCCTTGCGTTCTCACCACTTTGTTCATTCTGTTGAAATATTTGGTGCTGGTTTGGATTCTCTGAATATTTGTCCTTATTTTACTCCTCGTCTTTTATATCGTCTTGCTGTTTAAGATGACTGATGCAAAAGCCGTGGTTTCAGTTATGCTGAATGAGAAATCATAAGTGCTCGACTAATGGACACGCTAATAACGCTTATTAGTCCCGTCTCTCTGTATGCCCTTGCCTTGTGCTCACTGTCCCAGACAGTCTCCAATAGCTGACAGAGTCAAGGGGCCCATATTTCTGTTGACTGACCTAGACTATCATCAGAAATTGTGTTAATTAAGTCTTAACTTTACAACCTGCCCACCTTGCTGTGCACTTAATGCCTTTTTTGTACCCTTTATATTAAACCCCCATCTTCCTTCAGCATATTGTTTGACATTCCCTTGTTTGCCTTGCTATTGTCACTTGAATTTCACTGATTTGCCATGACTGATGATTATTCTGTGTGTTTCTTGTATTCCTCTTCTGATTTACAGTCACCCCTTAGCATTCCTTATCTTGCTGTCTTCTGCCTGCTTTCCTTCTCCTGTTCATCAATATTTTTGACCTCTCCTCTGGTCCCTCTCTCCCTCCTGGTCTCTCTCCCTCCCCTCTCTCGCTCTGTTCTGTCAGTATTACCAGACTCCAGCAAACAGTGGCAGAGCAGATCTCAACTCAGCATCCAGTCTGGATCATCCTGGAGACACTGCTTTCCTTCTATTCCTGTCTTTCGTTTCCATCTTTTGATTTAGACACCCTGCACTGCTTTGTTCTTCACACATTTTTTCATCTTACCCATTGATGTGGCTGTTATTTTCTTATTCATCTCCATTGACCCCCCCTCTCATGCACTTTACCCTTCCTCTCTTTCTCATCTGTTTCTTTCATTCTCTGTCCTACCTTCCACTGTCCCGTCTTACTTATCTTCCACTATTCTGCCACTGTCACACGCTTCACTACCTTGTGTCAACCCCCTCTCCCTTTTTGGCTTTGCCTTATGGATATTCTACACTGGTTTTGTTTATACCTTGGTGTGTTCTGCAGCTTGGTACCTTGTTATGGCCACCCACAGCCATGTCGTATTCTTGCCCGTATTGGGCACACAGTTCGTCTCGGTGCCCTCTTACCCCTGGCTGGACACTCTCAAACAAGAATCCAGAACGTTCTTTCCCGGATTAGCCGCAGCAGTTTGCTTCCCTACAACCTGAGTCTGGAGGTGGTTTCCGGAGCCCCCAAAGAAAGGGACCCTGCCTCGCTGGCAAGATGGTTGTGCCAGGTATTGGTGGCACAAGGGGTGGCTGCAGTACTGGCATTTCCTCAGTCACAGGAGGAGCTACTACAATTGGAATTCTTGTCCAGTTTTTTGGAGATCCCATTTCTCAGTATTCTGGAGCAGGAGCAAATTGTTCCACTAACCTCTAAGGTAATTCATCAAAACCAATTAGTTTTGAAGTATTAGAAAAAGCCTGAAAAAGACATTAACGTCATCTAAAAAAAATAACCTCATAAAATACATGAAAATATAACAAAATCTCAGTCCATTCATCATTTCTCTGATACTCTTACATGATCGTACATTTCACTATATACTTATAAAATATGTCGCTTTACAACTTAACTGTAGACCAGCATCATCAAAGCATTAAGTATTCTATGGATATTCTATACTGCCTGCACTTATTACTCACATTTGCTTAACCCTCGTTTCGCAGCTTAGAGCTCAAACTCCTTCTCCAATGTCATTTATCTTTGGTCTCTTGTCTGTTTTGTCTGATGTTTATTGGGCACTCAGTTTACCATCCTTCAGCCAATCATAGACAGTAATGACTGCCATAGTTTCCTTGCAGTAATCAAGTAAAGGTCAACCTATTTAGCAGATTTTTTTTTTAGTCTATAATTGTTAAAACCCCACATACATCTGATTCCTAGTTTATTATCATTGTTCCCAAATCAATATATATATATATATATACAGGTCTGTATACTGTGTTTGTTACTATGTATGTTATATAAAACATGTCTTAGTCTAACAAATCCTGATCTATCAGTTGTGTGTATTTGGGAGGGGCAAGCAAATGCTAATCAGCAAAGCCTGCTGGACTGCTATCTAATTAGTTATAATGATATTTGGGTTTGCTTGTAAGAAAAATGAGGACTGAGCGAGAAGAAGGAAAACACAAGTATGCATAGCTCATTAGCGTTAATGTTTCCTCGCAGTCCTGAGTAAGAACAAAAACATACCAATCATTGGCGCTTCATCACTTGTCATTTGAAATATTGACAAAATGACAAACATAAAAAGGTATCCATCTAGGAGCATCTCACAATAAACTTAAGCTTTTCTTTATCCATTTATTGATTTTTTGTTTTACATTTTGATGCTTTTTTTTTAACCATAAAGCAATAGTGTCCCACAATACAAACTCACCAAATACACTTGCCTAGGCAGATGTGGGATCAGGAGAAAGCACACAATAACACACATTATTAGGATGAGTGATATGAATGTACAATATATATGTAAAGTGTTGCATACTGTGACAGCACTATATAAGTACCTGAAATAAATAAATAAAATAAATTAGGGCAATAATATGCTGCAAAAAAGATTGACGAGACTTGTGCCTATGTTGTTATCCACTCATTGGTCAAGATAAAAAAAGTTTTACTTGAAAGTGCATCTAATCCCTAGAACAAAAATGTAATTTCATGCTGATTTAACAAATGCAAAAGCAGAGAGACCTCTCCTAATTTTTAGAAGATATGCCCATCTCTGTGCTGCAATCAGGCAGATCAATCAAAAAACTCAAATCACTCAAACCCTCTAGGCCAGATTTTCCCAACCCCTTTACTGCTTAAAATAATTTTAAGACTTCGGGAAACCCCTGCTAACAAATATTTTCACCTTCAGCTCATGGTACATTAGCATGATTAATAAATTGCACACAATTTTAAATAAAATATTAAATAATGTGGCATATCTGATATATTTGACACCAAGGGCAAATCTCGTATCAACATCCACCTACTACCTATGGCAAAAATATTTTCAGTAATAATATTAATAATTATAAAAATAAAAGAAAGCACAACATTTTTGAAAATTTTGATGTGCCCTAAAATTTGTGGCCACTGTAGATGTAAATCCTTACATTGTGGTCAGTGGAAAATTGCCTTCTTGCATTGGTGATCAGTGTAGGTGAGAGATCAATTCTCCATTTCTCACTGCTCAAGGAATCCTTAGCAACCTCAAGCAGGTTGCTTGAACAGTGAGCAATGGAGAATTGATCTCCCACTTACACTGACCACCAACATAAGAAGGCAATTTTCTACTGACCACATTGGGATTACTTGGCTGCCCTAGGCCAATTTGTGACATCATCAACTCTGTGCTTGTTATAACTGCAGCTCCGTATTAGGTTTCGATTAAAGTTTTTGTAAACCCTAACAATCAACCTCTCTTACAGTGTTGGTCCTCCTTTTTTGAACATATCATTTAATGTGTTAGATCTGTTATTTATTTATTTTTTTAAAGTGAGTAAAAGATACCCATTATTCCTGTCTGAAATTTTTTGTACTATTATCTGAAACAATGCTATTATCACTGCCAAGTTCACCTCTGTTCTAATGAGGAAATTGGCAGGGTCTACATTCCTTTAGACGTGATTTCTCTTTGGGGGTATCTCACCAAAAATTACAATTTTGTTGCAGGGGATGCTCAAAATGTGATTTGTATCTTAGAACAGACTTCTGGGAAAATCAGTAAGCCAATCATACAAAGAGGAAATTACATTTCTGGGGGGCGTTCTCTACACCATCTGTGTAGAGAATGCCTCCAGGTAGCCAAATTGCATTGCATTTTGCAGATTGAAAAGGAAAGATAATTTTTAATAACATTCAATTAACATTCAACATGACTTGTGTCACAATTGTATACACTATAATCTTTTTCATGTGCAAATTTTTTTCCCACGAAGGTGGAGTTACCCTTTAACCGGTTCCCGCCCGGCCAATAGCACAAAGGTGACCGGCAAAACACCTCGTCCCTCCGGGTGGACACCATATGGCATCCTTTCATGCATGCACAGTGCGCCTGCCTGCAGGGCCGCTCTGCGGCGCAATCTGTCACCGGCCATGTACCTCGGACATGGCCGATGACAGATCTGTGTACCGGCCCCGTTTCAGTACCATGTGACCTGCTGTGACCAATCACAGCAGGTCACATGACAGTTGTATACAATGGATAGCTTCCTTTCATGCCATCCATTGTATACAAGTGTGTCTAGCTGTGAATGGTCACAGCGATCACATGCACAAGCTGAGCCAATCACAGCCCAGCTGTGTCATGTGCTTAGCCGTGGCCAAATCACAGCTAAGCACAAAAAAAAACCCCTGAATGAATCGGTCATTCAGGTAAATGCTTGCTTATAGCAAAGTAATTCTTTGCTGTAAGCAAATTGTGTAAAAAAAATAAATAAATACTGATCACTTCTCCAAAGTAGTACAATGTTACTATGGTAACATTATACTACTTTGGTCATAGTGAAATCTGAAAAAAAAATCTTAAAAAAAGAGAAAAAAATTTAATAAAAAATTAAAAATAATAAATAAAGTAAAAAAATTATCAATTTTTTTTTTCGTACTGTCACCAGTCAGTGTCCCTGATCACTGCCATGCCAGTTATATGATGACTAGAGATGAGCGAATCGAAGTATCCGAAGTGGAATTCGAGTCGAATATCGGAAAAATTTCGATTCGTGCCGAATCCGAAAAATAGCCTAATTCGGAATTTATAGCGCGAATCGAAATTTTTCAGAAAATGGCGGCTGACATGTGCGGCGACGGAGCGGGGATGTCTGGGAAGGCGCGCAGACAAGGCGCGCTGACCCATAATGCATTCCTCAACTACATGTGATCGCATCAGCCTATCAGCAGCCAGCCAGCCAGCACTGTGTAATGGTCGAGCTATAAATAGCGGCCATTTTGGAATTCTTCATTTGCCTGCAGTTATTGAACAGAGGCAGACCGCTCTGTACTAGGGACAGGGACAGAGTTAGGGCCACAGAAACGATAATTGGGGACAGAGAAAAGTTACTTAGGGACAGAGAACCATTACTCAGGGACACAGACTTGTTAATGAGGGCCACAGAATCGTTATTTAGGGACAAAGAAACGCTAGTTAGGGCCACAGAATTCATAATCAGGGACAGACAGAATTGTTACTCAGTGCCAGAGAATTGTTACTTAGGGCCACAGAAACGTTATTAGGGCCACAGAATTGTTACTCAGGGACAGACAGAATTGTTACTGAGTGCCAGAGAATTGTTACTCAGGGACAGACAGAATTGTTACTGAGTGCCAGAGAATTGTTACTTAGGGCCACAGAAACTTTAATTAGGGCCACAGAATTTTTACTCAGGGACAGACAGAATTGTTACTGAGTGCCAGAGAATTGTTACTCAGGGACAGACAGAATTGTTACTGAGTGCCAGAGAATTGTTACTCAGGGCCACAGAAACTTTACTTAGGGCCACAGAATTTTTACTCAGGGACAGACAGAATTGTTACTGAGTGCCAGAGAATTGTTACTCAGGGACAGACAGAATTGTTACTGAGTGCCAGAGAATTGTTACTTAGGGCCACAGAAACTTTACTTAGGGCCACAGAATTGTTACTCGCACAGACACAGAATTGTTACTCGCACAGACACAGAATTGTTACTGAAGGCCACAGAACTGTTACTTAGGGCCACAGAATTGTTACTCGCACAGACACAGAATTGTTACTCGCACAGACACAGAACTGTTACTGAGGGCCACAGAACTGTTACTTAGGGACAAAGAAACGCTAGTTAGGGCCACAGAATTCATACTCAGGGACAGACAGAATTGTTACGGAGTGCCAGAGAATTGTTACTCAGGGACAGACAGAATTGTTACGGAGTGCCAGAGAATTGTTACTCAGGGACAGACAGAATTGTTACTGAGTGCCAGAGAATTGTTACTTAGGGCCACAGAAACTTTAATTAGGGCCACAGAATTTTTACTCAGGGACAGACAGAATTGTTACTGAGTGCCAGAGAATTGTTACTCAGGGACAGACAGAATTGTTACCGAGTGCCAGAGAATTGTTACTCAGGGACAGACAGAATTGTTACTGAGTGCCAGAGAATTGTTACTTAGGGCCACAGAAACTTTAATTAGGGCCACAGAATTTTTACTCAGGGACAGACAGAATTGTTACTGAGTGCCAGAGAATTGTTACTCAGGGACAGACAGAATTGTTACCGAGTGCCAGAGAATTGTTACTCAGGGACAGACAGAATTGTTACTGAGTGCCAGAGAATTGTTACTTAGGGCCACAGAAACTTTAATTAGGGCCACAGAATTTTTACTCAGGGACAGACAGAATTGTTACTGAGTGCCAGAGAATTGTTACTCAGGGACAGACAGAATTGTTACTGAGTGCCAGAGAATTGTTACTTAGGGCCACAGAAACTTTAATTAGGGCCACAGAATTTTTACTCAGGGACAGACAGAATTGTTACTGAGTGCCAGAGAATTGTTACTCAGGGACAGACAGAATTGTTACCGAGTGCCAGAGAATTGTTACTCAGGGACAGACAGAATTGTTACTGAGTGCCAGAGAATTGTTACTTAGGGCCACAGAAACTTTAATTAGGGCCACAGAATTTTTACTCAGGGACAGACAGAATTGTTACTGAGTGCCAGAGAATTGTTACTCAGGGACAGACAGAATTGTTACGGAGTGCCAGAGAATTGTTACTCAGGGCCACAGAAACTTTACTTAGGGCCACAGAATTTTTACTCAGGGACAAACAGAATTGTTACTGAGTGCCAGAGAATTGTTACTCAGGGACAGACAGAATTGTTACTGAGTGCCAGAGAATTGTTACTCAGGGACAGACAGAATTGTTACTGAGTGCCAGATAATTGTTACTCAGGGCCCCAGAAACTTTACTTAGGGCCACAGAATTTTTACTCAGGGACAGACAGAATTGTTACTGAGTGCCAGAGAATTGTTACTCAGGGACAGACAGAATTGTTACTGAGTGCCAGAGAATTGTTACTTAGGGCCACAGAAACTTTAATTAGGGCCACAGAATTTTTACTCAGGGACAGACAGAATTGTTACTGAGTGCCAGAGAATTGTTACTCAGGGACAGACAGAATTGTTACGGAGTGCCAGAGAATTGTTACTCAGGGACAGACAGAATTGTTACTGAGTGCCAGAGAATTGTTACTTAGGGCCACAGAAACTTTAATTAGGGCCACAGAATTTTTACTCAGGGACAGACAGAATTGTTACTGAGTGCCAGAGAATTGTTACTCAGGGACAGACAGAATTGTTACCGAGTGCCAGAGAATTGTTACTCAGGGACAGACAGAATTGTTACTGAGTGCCAGAGAATTGTTACTTAGGGCCACAGAAACTTTAATTAGGGCCACAGAATTTTTACTCAGGGACAGACAGAATTGTTACTGAGTGCCAGAGAATTGTTACTCAGGGACAGACAGAATTGTTACGGAGTGCCAGAGAATTGTTACTCAGGGACAGACAGAATTGTTACTGAGTGCCAGAGAATTGTTACTTAGGGCCACAGAAACTTTAATTAGGGCCACAGAATTTTTACTCAGGGACAGACAGAATTGTTACTGAGTGCCAGAGAATTGTTACTCAGGGACAGACAGAATTGTTACCGAGTGCCAGAGAATTGTTACTCAGGGACAGACAGAATTGTTACTGAGTGCCAGAGAATTGTTACTTAGGGCCACAGAAACTTTAATTAGGGCCACAGAATTTTTACTCAGGGACAGACAGAATTGTTACTGAGTGCCAGAGAATTGTTACTCAGGGACAGACAGAATTGTTACCGAGTGCCAGAGAATTGTTACTCAGGGCCACAGAAACTTTACTTAGGGCCAGAGAATTTTTACTCAGGGACAGACAGAATTGTTACTGAGTGCCAGAGAATTGTTACTCAGGGACAGACAGAATTGTTACGGAGTGCCAGATAATTGTTACTCAGGGCCCCAGAAACTTTACTTAGGGCCACAGAATTTTTACTCAGGGACAGACAGAATTGTTACTGAGTGCCAGAGAATTGTTACTCAGGGACAGACAGAATTGTTACTGAGTGCCAGAGAATTGTTACTTAGGGCCACAGAAACTTTACTTAGGGCCACAGAATTGTTACTCGCACAGACACAGAATTGTTACTCGCACAGACACAGAATTGTTACTGAGGGCCACAGAACTGTTACTTGGGGCCACAGAAACGTTAATCAGGGACACAGAATTGTTACTGAGGGCCACAGAACTGTTACTTAGGGCCACAGAATTGTTACTCGCACAGACACAGAATTGTTACTCAGGGACACAGAATTGTTACTCAGGGACACATAATCGTTTAATTAAAGAGTATGTCAGACAACATGCAGAGGAGTGGCAGAGGAGGCAATGTTTTAGGAGCGAGCAGACGTGGCAGCAGAGGAAGGGGTCGAGGCAGCACTATTCGCAGCCAGAGGCCAGTGCTCCCGGTGTCATCCAGCGGTCGTGTCTCCACCGACAACCCTGCCGTCGTCGATTGGTTGGCTCGGTCGTCTTCCTCTTCCCAGGTCACCTCTGACACCTACAGCCAACGGTCGGTGGGTACGTCAGACACAACCGTTAGTTGGCATGGCCCGGGACCAAGCCCACTGAAATCACGTGTCCTCTACCTGCCCCTGTCCTTTGGTGTTCCCTCACCAAGCGAAGTATCGCATGCTGTGGGCTCAGCCCCACTGTACAGTGAGGAAGAGCTAACAGAGGGCGGTCAGGAACGGGGGGAGACATCCGCCTTTTCAGCAGCCAGGCGAAGAAGTAGTGGCGAGGAGAGTGGCTCGGTAGCCGGTCTAGAGACAGGTCTGTCTCCTGACCCAGACGCAGCCGAGGGGGCTAGTAGTGAGGCGGAGACCCTACTTGATGATGAGGAGGTTGATCGCACTTGGCAGCCTCGTCGTCATCAGGCAATTTCTTCCGCATCATCAGGAGAAGAGGGTGGCAGCTTGGCAGCGAGCAAAACAGTCGGTGGGTTGCCCAGGAGACAGCAGCAGGGTCGCAGCAGTGTCAGTGGAGCCAAACGTCCACGGAGTAGAGCACCAGCTCCACTGCAGCCTACCACCACGGCCAGTAGTGGTGCCGGTGTGCACGGAGGAAGCAGCAGTCAGCCAGTGAGGAGTATCGGGGGCAAAGTTTCCTACTCGGCGGTGTGGCAATTTTTCGTCAAGCCGCCCGAGGAAGTAAACGTAGCCGTATGTCGACTATGTGGCCAGAAAGTCAAGCGTGGCCAGGGGGCCCATGTTGGGACTACAGCGTTGCGGCAGCATATGCAGCGTCGCCATTTGGTGGCCTGGGAAAACAGTGATAAAGATACGGCGGTTCTGCCCGCCCCAGCCCCCGCTCCATCACCCGCTCCGTTACTTGCTCCGTCACCCGACGTCAATCGCCCTCCATCAGCCAGTCAAGGCTCCAACACCTCTGCTGAGGGGAGTTGTCGCTCGTTGGCATCTTCCGCTCGTTCAGATGCTCCTTCTCCTGCTACTCCTCTTCACGGATTCCGTCAGCAGTCTTTCTTGGAATCCGTTTCCAAGAGACAACAGTTTGCGAGCACGCACCCGACGGTGCAAAAGCTGAACGTCCTCCTGTCCAAGTTGCTGGTGCTGCAGTCCCTCCCTTTCCAAGTGGTGGACTCAGCACCTTTCAGAGAAATGATGGCTTGTGCCGCGCCGCGGTGGAGAGTGCCAAGCCGTCATTTCTTCGCCAAAAAGGCAGTGCCAGCCCTGCATTCACATGTAGAAGACATGGTGGGCCAGTCTTTGAGCATGTCGGTCTCTGCCAAAGTGCACGGCAGCGCCGACGTGTGGAGCTGTAACTACGGTCAGGGACAGTACATGTCATTTACGGCCCACTGGGTGAACGTGGTGCCGTCACAGCCGCACCAGCAACTTGGACAGGTCACGCCGCTTTTGCCTCCACGTTTGCACGTCCTTGGTCCGGCAAAGATGTCCGCCTCTACCACCTCTTCTTCCGCCGTGTCCTCAGCCGCCACCCCCGTGCCAAGTCCCATTACCCGACCGGCATATCACATGTGCAGGGCGCAACGGTGTCACGCTGTTCTGCACCTGGTATGCCTTGGCGAACGTAGTCACACAGGGGAGGAACTTCTGAGTGTAATGAACAGAGAAATCGACAGATGGCTGTCTCCGCGCAAACTGAAAATCGGAACCATGTTGACCGACAACGGAAAGAACATGGTGTCTGCTCTGCGTCAAGGAAGGTTGTGCCATGCGCCATGCATGGCTCACGTGTTCAATCTGGTTGTCAAGCGGTTCTTAAAATCCACCATCCCACTGCAAGACATCCTTAAAATGTCACGTAAACTTTGCATGCATTTCAGCCATTCCTACACCGCAAAGCACACCCTCCTTGAGCTGCAGCGGCAGAACGGAATTCCACAGCATCGCCTGATCTGCGACGTTGCAACAAGGTGGAATTCAACCCTACACATGTTAGACCGCCTTTACGAACAGCGAAAGGCCATCACCGATTTCCTGATGTTACAAGCGGATAAAGGTACTCCCCTGTGTAACTTCGATGTCAGCCATTGGCAGCTCATGCGTGACACCTGCCGCTTGCTCAGGCCCTTTGAGGAGGCCACGCTATTCGTGAGTCGGCAGGACTATGGGATGAACGACGTCATTCCTCTGTTGCACGTCCTTGAACAAATGCTGTTAACAATGGCTGGTCAGGGTGCGGTAGACGTGGCGCACAGATCTCAACGCCACATGACCCCTGTGGGGGCAGGACAGGAAGAAGAGGAGGAGGTAGAGGAGGACATTTGTGCTCAGGAATTATTGAGTGAAATGGGTGGTTTTTCCACTCAGCGGACAGGAGTGGAGGAGCAGGAGCATCTGGTAGAGGAGGAGGAGGAGGAGACAGAGGACCCAGACGCACCGTGGCAGTATGCTGTGGAGATGGAGGCAGGGAGTCCCTCGCATTCCTTGGCACAAATGGCCCATAGCATGCTCGGTTGCTTGCGTAGCGACAGCCGAATAATAACCATCAGACAGAGGGATGACTTTTGGCTGTCCACCTTGTTGGACCCTCGCTACCGTTCCAAAATGGTGGCCTTTTTCACACCTGCTGAGAGGGAGGCCAAAATAACGTACTATAAAAACCACCTATGTAGTCAGTTGGTCTCTGCCTTTGTGCGCCAACGTCCATCCTCAGACACTGTGGGCCCTGTGCGCTCGCGTTCCGCTGCCATGGCAGCAGGGGAGGGGTGGGGTGGTAGGAGCAGTGGCAGCTCCACCAGCAGCAGCTGCCTCAGTCTGCAGTCGATGATGAGTAGCTTTCTTCACCAGCGCAGTGAGGAAACTACTAACCAGCCGCAGCAGCAGCAGCAGCAGCATCAGGTGGACCTGGAGCAGGACCTCAAACAACAGGCTTGGGCCTACTTGGACAGCACCCTGCCAACCGAGGTAGACAATCCCCTTGACTACTGGGCAACGAAACTTGACCTTTGGCCCCAACTAGCTGAATTTGCCCTTGAAAGGCTGTCATGCCCAGCCAGTAGCGTGGCATCGGAGCGCGTGTTTAGTGCGGCAGGAGGTATTGTAACTCCGCGGAGGACACGACTGTCCACCCAAAGTGTGGAGAGACTCACGTTTGTGAAAATGAATCAGGCGTGGATTAGTCTGGATTTCAAACCACCAGTTCCTGACACAACTGACTAAATCCGCCATGAATCATGCCTCAAACATGTGCCACTTTGAGGTCTCCTCACACACTGCTGGTGTGTAGAATTTTTTGACATAGGGTGCTGGCAGATTATGGGCCTCCTATAGCTGCTGCCAGGCCCCTAATCTGCCATAGGCCCCTATATACCGCTTCCTCATGCTGCTGCCAGGTCCAGAGTCTCTCATGCCATGTGCCACTTTCAGGTCTCCTCACACTGCTGGTGTGTTGAATTTTTTGACATAGGGTGCTGGCAGATTATGGGCCTCCCATAGCTGCTGCCAGGCCCCTAATCTGCCATGGGCCCCTATATACCGCCTCCTCATGCTGCTGCCAGGTCCACAGTGTCTCATGCCATGTGCCACTTTCAGGTCTCCTCACACTGCTGGTGTGTTGAATTTTTTTACATAGGGTGCTGGCAGATTATGGGCCTCCTATAGCTGCTGCCAGGCCCCTAATCTGCCATAGGCCCCTATATACCGCTTCCTCATGCTGCTGCCAGGTCCAGAGTCTGTCATGGGTCCCTGTACGGCCTCCCATTGCTGCTGTCTCCATCGCCACACTCTGCCATGTGCCACTTTCAGGTCTCCTCACACACTGCTGGTGTGTAGAATTTTTTGACATAGGGTGCTGGCAGATTATGGGCCTCCCATTGCTGCTGCCAGGCCCCTAATCTGCCATAGGCCCCTATATACCGCTTCCTCATGCTGCTGCCAGGTCCAGAGTCTCTCATGCCATGTGCCACTTTCAGGTCTCCTCACACTGCTGGTGTGTAGAATTTTTTTGACATAGGGTGCTGGCAGATTAAGGGCCTCCCATAGCTGCTGCCAGGCCCCTAATCTGCCATGGGCCCCTATATACCGCCTCCTCATGCTGCTGCCAGGTCCAGAGTCTGTCATGGGTCCCTGTACGGCCTCCCATTGCTGCTGTCTCCATCGCCACACTCTGCCATGTGCCACTTTCAGGTCTCCTCACACACTGCTGGTGTGTAGAATTTTTTGACATAGGGTGCTGGCAGATTAAGGGCCTCCCATAGCTGCTGCCAGGCCCCTAATCTGCCATGGGCCCCTATATACCGCCTCCTCATGCTGCTGCCAGGTCCAGAGTCTGTCATGGGTCCCTGTACGGCCTCCCATTGCTGCTGTCTCCATCGCCACACTCTGCCATGTGCCACTTTCAGGTCTCCTCACACACTGCTGGTGTGTAGAATTTTTTGACATAGGGTGCTGGCAGATTATGGGCCTCCCATTGCTGCTGCCAGGCCCCTAATCTGCCATAGGCCCCTATATACCGCTTCCTCATGCTGCTGCCAGGTCCAGAGTCTCTCATGCCATGTGCCACTTTCAGGTCTCCTCACACTGCTGGTGTGTAGAATTTTTTGACATAGGGTGCTGGCAGATTAAGGGCCTGCCATAGCTGCTGCCAGGCCCCTAATCTGCCATAGGCCCCTATATACCGCTTCCTCATTCTGCTGCCAGGTCCAGAGTCTCTCATGCCATGTGCCACTTTCAGGTCTCCTCACACTGCTGGTGTGTAGAATTTTTTTGACATAGGGTGCTGGCAGATTATGGGCCTCCTATAGCTGCTGCCAGGCCCCTAATCTGCCATAGGCCCCTATATACCGCTTCCTCATGCTGCTGCCAGGTCCAGAGTCTCTCATGCCATGTGCCACTTTCAGGTCTCCTCACACTGCTGGTGTGTAGAATTTTTTTGACATAGGGTGCTGGCAGATTAAGGGCCTCCCATAGCTGCTGCCAGGCCCCTAATCTGCCATAGGCCCCTATATACCGCCTCCTCATGCTGCTGCCAGGTCCAGAGTCTGTCATGGGTCCCTGTACGGCCTCCCATTGCTGCTGTCTCCATCGCCACACTCTGCCATGTGCCACTTTCAGGTCTCCTCACACTGCTGGTGTGTTGAATTTTTTGACATAGGGTGCTGGCAGATTATGGGCCTCCTATAGCTGCTGCCAGGCCCCTAATCTGCCATAGGCCCCTATATACCGCTTCCTCATGCTGCTGCCAGGTCCAGAGTCTCTCATGCCATGTGCCACTTTCAGGTCTCCTCACACTGCTGGTGTGTAGAATTTTTTTGACATAGGGTGCTGGCAGATTAAGGGCCTCCCATAGCTGCTGCCAGGCCCCTAATCTGCCATGGGCCCCTATATACCGCCTCCTCATGCTGCTGCCAGGTCCAGAGTCTGTCATGGGTCCCTGTACGGCCTCCCATTGCTGCTGTCTCCATCGCCACACTCTGCCATGTGCCACTTTCAGGTCTCCTCACACACTGCTGGTGTGTAGAATTTTTTGACATAGGGTGCTGGCAGATTATGGGCCTCCCATTGCTGCTGCCAGGCCCCTAATCTGCCATAGGCCCCTATATACCGCTTCCTCATGCTGCTGCCAGGTCCAGAGTCTCTCATGCCATGTGCCACTTTCAGGTCTCCTCACACTGCTGGTGTGTAGAATTTTTTGACATAGGGTGCTGGCAGATTAAGGGCCTCCCATAGCTGCTGCCAGGCCCCTAATCTGCCATAGGCCCCTATATACCGCCTCCTCATGCTGCTGCCAGGTCCAGAGTCTGTCATGGGTCCCTGTACGGCCTCCCATTGCTGCTGTCTCCATCGCCACACTCTGCCATGTGCCACTTTCAGGTCTCCTCACATTGCTGGTGTGTTGAATTTTTTGACATAGGGTGCTGGCAGATTATGGGCCTCCTATAGCTGCTGCCAGGCCCCTAATCTGCCATAGGCCCCTATATACCGCTTCCTCATGCTGCTGCCAGGTCCAGAGTCTCTCATGCCATGTGCCACTTTCAGGTCTCCTCACACTGCTGGTGTGTAGAATTTTTTTGACATAGGGTGCTGGCAGATTATGGGCCTCCTATAGCTGCTGCCAGGCCCCTAATCTGCCATAGGCCCCTATATACCGCCTCCTCATGCTGCTGCCAGGTCCAGAGTCTGTCATGGGTCCCTGTACGGCCTCCCATTGCTGCTGTCTCCATCGCCACACTCTGCCATGTGCCACTTTCAGGTCTCCTCACACACTGCTGGTGTGTAGAATTTTTTGACATAGGGTGCTGGCAGATTACGGGCCTCCCATAGCTGCTGCCAGGCCCCTAATCTGCCATGGGCCCCTATACCGACTCCTCATGCTGTGACGTTGCAACAAGGTGGAATTCAACCCTACATATGTTAGACCGCCTTTACGAACAGCAAAAGGCCATCACAGATTTCCTGATGTTAAAAGCGGATAAAGGTATTCCCTGTGTAACTTAGATGTCAGCCATTGGCAGCTCATGCGTGACACCTGCGCTTGCTCAGGCCCTTTGAGGAGGCCACGCTATTCGTGAGTCGGCAGGACTATGGGATGAACGACGTCATTCCTCTGTTGCACGTCCTGGAACAAATGCTGTTAACAATGGCTGGTCAGGGTGCGGTAGACGTGGCGCACAGATCTCAACGCCACATGACCCCTGTGGGGGCAGGACAGGAAGAAGAGGAGGAGGTAGAGGAGGACATTGGTGCTCAGGAATTATTGAGTGAAATGGGTGGTTTTTCCACTCAGCGGACAGGAGTGGAGGAGCAGGAGCATCTGGTAGAGGAGGAGGAGGAGGAGGAGACAGAGGACCCAGACGCACCGTGGCAGTATGCTGTGGAGATGGAGGCAGGGAGTCCCTCGCATTCCTTGGCACAAATGGCCCATAGCATGCTCGGTTGCTTGCGTAGCGACAGCCGAATAATAACCATCAGACAGAGGGATGACTTTTGGCTGTCCACCTTGTTGGACCCTCGCTACCGTTCCAAAATGGTGGCCTTTTTCACACCTGCTGAGAGGGAGGCCAAAATAACGTACTATAAAAACCACCTATGTAGTCAGCTGGTCTCTGCCTGTCTGCGCCAACGTCCATCCTCAGACACTGTGGGCCCTGTGCGCTCGCGTTCCGCTGCCATGGCAGCAGGGGAGGGGTGGGGTGGTAGGAGCAGTGGCAGCTCCACCAGCAGCGGCTGCCTCAGTCTGCAGTCGATGATGAGTAGCTTTCTTCACCAGCGCAGTGAGGAAACTACTAACCAGCCGCAGCAGCAGCAGCAGCAGCAGCATCAGGTGGACCTGGAGCAGGACCTCAAACAACAGGCTTAGGCCTACTTGGACAGCACCCTGCCAACCGAGGTAGACAATCCCCTTGACTACTGGGCAACGAAACTTGACCTTTGGCCCCAACTAGCTGAATTTGCCCTTGAAAGGCTGTCATGCCCGGCCAGTAGCGTGGCATCGGAGCGCGTGTTTAGTGCGGCAGGAGGTATTGCAACTCCGCGGAGGACACGACTGTCCACCCAAAGTGTGGAGAGACTGACGTTTGTGAAAATGAATCAGGCGTGGATTAGTCTGGATTTCAAACCACCAGTTCCTGACACAACTGACTAAATCCGCCATGAATCATGCCCCAAACATGTGCCACTTTCAGGTCTCCTCACACTGCTGGTGTGTTCCATTTTTTGTCATAGGGTGCTGGCAGATTACGGGCCTCCCATAGCTGCTGCCAGGCCCCTAATCTGCCATGGGCCCCTATACCGCCTCCTCATGCTGCTGCCAAGTCCAGAGTCTCTCATGGGTCCCTGTACGGCCTCCCATTGCTGCTGTCTCCATCGCCACACTCTGCCATGTGCCACTTTCAGGTCTCCTCACACTGCTGGTGTATTCCATTTTTTGTCATAGGGTGCTGGCAGATTACGGGCCTCCCATAGCTGCTGCCAGGCCCCTAATCTGCCATGGGCCCCTATACCGCCTCCTCATGCTGCTGCCAGGTCCAGAGTGTGTCATGGGTCCCTGTACGGCCTCCCATTGCTGCTGTCTCCATCGCCACACTCTGCCATGTGCCACTTTCAGGTCTCCTCACACTGCTGGTGGGTTCCATTTTTTGTCATAGGGTGCTGGCAGATTACGGGCCTCCCATAGCTGCTGCCAGGCCCCTAATCTGCCATGGGCCCCCGTACCGACTCCTCATGCTGCTGCCAGGCCCGTAATCTGTCATGGGCCCCTGTTGTCGCTTGTTGGCATATTCCGCTCGTTCAGATGCTCCTTCTCCTGCTACTCCTCTTCACGGATTCCGTCAGCAGTCTTTCTTGGAATCCGTTTCCAAGAGACAACAGTTTGCGAGCACGCACCAGACGGTGCAGAAACTGAACGTCCTCCTGTCCAAGTTGCTGCTGCCAGGCTCGTAATCTGTCATGCGCCCCTGTACCGCCTCCTCATGCTGCTGCCAGGTCCAGAGTGTGTCATGGGCCCCCGTACCGACTCCAAATGCTGCTGCCAGGCCCGTAATCTGTCATGGGCCCCTGTACCGCCTCCCCATGCTGCTGCCAGGTCCAGATTGTGTCATGGGTCCCTGTACGGCCTCCCATTGCTGCTGCCAGGCCTGTAATCTGCCATGGGCCCCCCTACCGACTCCTCATGCTGCTGCCAGGCCCGTAATCTGCCATGGGCCCCTGTACCGCCTCCTCATGCTGCTGCCAGGTCCAGAGTGTGTCATGGGTCCCTGTACGGCCTCCCATTGCTGCTGTCTCTATCGCCACACTCTGCCATGTGCCACTTTCAGGTCTCCTCACACTGCTGGTGGTTTCCATTTTTGTCATAGGGTGCTGCATGGCCTCCCATTGCTGCTGCCTCCACCGCCACACTGTGGCTCCACACTCTGGTTTTGGCCCCGTGACTGGCCAAATGAGTGAAGTGTGCGGTGATTCTAAGATCGACGGCACTCATCTGCATGTCATACTGCCTGACAGTATTATTTCTCTTCCCCAGCAGACTCCAAGGGCATTTAAATTAAAGGTACAGTGTTCAGCACTAATATTAAGTCTCTCTGAAGCCTAGAAACACCCTTTTTTAAGTTAAATTCACAGCGAATATATTCGACTCGAATCGAAATTTTTCTACGAATTCGCCGAATCAGTCGAATCGAATTTTTGAATACTTCGCTCATCTCTAATGATGACGCTTTAATTTTTAAAATTTTTTTTTAATTTTCGAAAAATGACAAACAAATTACAACTTCAAAAAACTTGCCATGCCTCTTATGAAATACGTCGGACTCTCTACTTTGCAAAAAGGGGTCATTTGGGGGATATCTGTACTGTTCTGACATTCTTGGACCTCAACAAATTAGATTGGCTGTCAGTACTTCAGGACTGATCAATTTTCAGATATACACCATAGTTTGTGAACTCTATAACTTTCCTACAGACTAAATAATACAGCCTAATTTGGGTTATTTTCACCAAAGACATGTAGCAGAATACATCTTGGCCTAAATTTATGAAGAACAATTATTTATTTGCAAATGTTTATAACGGAAACAAAGAAAAACGTGTTTGGTCTTTTTTTTGTTAATTTAGCAAAAAAATAAAAACCCCAGTGGTGATTAAATACCACCAAAAGAAAGCTAGTTGTGTGAAGAAAATGATAACATTTTATTTTGGGTACAATGTTGTATGACCGCGCAATTGTCATTCAAAGTGTGAGAGCGCTGAAACCTGAAAAATGGCCTGGGCAGGAAGGGGGTAAAAGTGCTCGGCATTGAAGTGGTTAAACGTGGCACTTCTGACACTCATCCATACCTTTGACTGAATGTTACTCCCTATACCATGTAATTATTGCAAATAATGTACAGATCATATCACTTGTAAATATCAGGCTGTGTGTAGGCAGTCCTCTCCAAGTTCCTGACTAGTGAGGCATGTAATGCAGCTGGACCACATATAAACAGATGGCTCAAGTGTTGGTTTTGACTGCTGCAATATTAATTCAATCATAAAACATAAAAGGTTCGATTTTTTACACAGGTGACCCAGCTACCCACATATTACCAAGACAGCTGCTCATCTGCTGGGTCACATTAATCATTTATGCCAGAGACACTTGGGTGCTTACAGTACTGTTTCTTTCCACTTTCTTAAGGATTACGCTTTTACAGTTAGAGTCATGTGATATGTGGCAACTAAAAAGAGGCATTTACTTTACTATTAGGATGGCATAAACTCTGCATAAAGCCCAATGAATCTTGTACACATGACAAAATGTGCATTGTGGCCCATTCCATCTACCAGTGGCTTATCCATAATGTTTGCAGTGCATGCAGGACACATGGGCCCAAAGGGGAATGGGGCCAACTGTGCTTTCACTCACTGCATCTCACAGAGTTGCAGCCGAACACTGAGTATAGTCCCAGCCTGCAGGTTTGACTTCATTTATTCAGAGAGAAAGAGTGCTGCTTTGCTAAACACTGCCACTTACCACCATTAAGTAAGCAGGGATGATAATTAACAGTTCATGGGCAAAGAAGGTAATTACCACTGTAATTACCATCAATGAGTCACGTGTTTTGTATAACACTAGCATTGGCCATCAATGCAGGAAGGGGGTTAAGCATTGCCATAAACTGCCAGTAAAAGAGGGTGTATACACTTCTACTACTGACCACCTATATGGAGGTTACTATTGTGGTCACTGACACCAATGATGCGGGTTATTATTATAGTCAATGCTGGGGGTTGTTACTGTGTCCACTGACACAAACCATTCCTACTTTTTGCTGCGTGCTGTATTTTTTTCTCAAGGAATGAGACCCAATTTATGATCTTGTACACATGTCTATTGTATTCAGAAAACACGCCTGCCATCTCCCAATAACACAAAATTTCCAATGACTATAATACCTCATATCTAAATAACACTAACAGAAAGGCATCTTCTCAGTAAGAGCTGTAAAAGTGTGGAATAGACTCTTTCAAGAACTAGTTCTGACCAGCTAAGTAAATTGCTTTAAAAAAGAGCCAGATGCATTCCTAAATGTACAAAGTATAACTGGATACTCTCATTTAACGGTAATAACATCAGGGGTAGTTGATCCAGGTAATATCCAACGACATCCTGGGGGATCGGGAAGGAATTTTTTGTTTTCCCTGCTGGAGCAAATTGGATCATGCTTTATTGGGGTTTTGTGCCTTCCTCTGGATCAACTGAGGGTATAGGATTGTGTATATGGAGGTTTTCTATTAGGTTGAAAAAAGACATACTGTAAGTCCATCCAGTTCAATCAACAGAAAAAAGACAAACTAACTATGTAAACAATGTAAAGCTTCAGTTTTGCCTTTGACTCAAATTATTAAAGAATTCTTCCATAGATGTCTAACTTATTGGTTGAGAACTTTTCAGTTCCTATTGAATTCCTTGAAAATAATATATATATATATTATATATATATATATATACATACAGGGCTTTTTTCAGCGTGTATGTGGGGGAACGCAGTTCCGACACCTCTAGCACTGAATGCGTGTAATGGCAAGGGGTGCTGAGGTGTGCTGGAGGATCTATTGTTGCTGGGAGGGATCTACTATTGAGGGAGGGTCTACTGTTGTTGGCTGATGGAGGGTCTATTGATGCTGGTTGCAAGAGATCTATTGTTGCTTATGGGAGTCCATTGTTGCTAGGGTGGATCTATTTTTGCTGGGGGTATTTTGTTGTGGTGAGGGTATATTGTTGCTGGGGAGATCTATTGTTGAAAGGGGGTGTACTGTTGCTGGCTGCAGGGGATCTATTATCATTAACAAATTAGTTAGCACCACAAAATGATACTTGGTCCTGTATTCTCTAAAAGGGGCGGTTCTGAAAGGTGGATAGGGGGTGCAACCAAGGGATGGTGCTTGGAGGTGGGTAGGGGGCAGAGACAAGGAGTGACTCAAAAGGGAGAGTTCCTCTGAGAAAAAAAAGCTCTGTGTGTGTATATATATATATATATATATATATATATACATTTAAAACGAAGCAAAGATGAACATAAAGGCAAGGGCACTCACTGTTATTTGAAAAAACATGAATAACAAGGCTTTATTCATTGATGTTCCTGTGGGTCACAGCCCACCTTTACTGATTACTGAATAAAGCTTTGGGTTAGTTATGCGCTTTCAAATACCTGTGAGTGTCCTGATCTTAATGTTTATTTACAATATATCTGTTTGGAGTGGAATTGGATAGTCCAGCAGTAGTAATAAGTTCTGTGTTTTAACAGTAATAATTAATGCAGTTAATGCATGCAATTTTAGATCAATAATACATATTATAAGGATGGAACCTGCCCTGATATTTATGGCTCAGCCCTGTGGAGGCAGATGCTGACACAATTCCCATCCAAGATGAGATACAGTATGCAGATACATTCACTCCTATGCAAAATGGCAGCAAACAATGGCAATATGTAGTTAATATTTTTTTAATCTAAGATAGCTATCCATTGCCATTTTTGTAAAGGGCTGAATATAACTGCATACATTAGCTGTATATATTAGCAATCAGCATCTTTCACCACAGTACACTGGATATAATACACCATGCACACCATATCTTCTTGCCAAATAGATCGTATACCCTCTGTGGAGCTGCCATCAGTGGATCAGCAGGCTGCCACTTTTCAGTTTGAAGTCAGATCTGCTTATGGCCAGATTCATACTCCCCAAGCCTCCCTATACTATGAAAGTGTCATTAATGTGTCATACTCACTTTGCCAATAGAGTATTCATTTATTGTGAATTGAAAAAAACCTGGTTGATCCTGCTGTTCAAAGTCTTTTGGTGTCCCCGTTGCAGTCAGAGATTCTGTAGACTAGCCATTGCCACATCTACTGAGCATGCTCCAGTTTCAGTTCCCTTCTAAGCTGTTCATTTCCTCCTTTTTCCTATCTGTGCAGCTCACATGACTATAAAGTCACACATATGGGCATATACACGGTAGTAAATGATACTCCTCCTTCCTGCCTCCATGTCTTCATATTGCTAAACACTATGGGGGGATATATGGTAAAAGATGGTGATTGATGGAGGCTTCATCTCCCTGTTAGTCCCAGCACATACACACCATAGACACAGGCTGGAGGGGTGTGACACAGCCTGTGATTGGCAGAAACCCCTACTGATATTTTTACAGTGTGAACAAAGTGAAAGCTATTGTCAGTTAACTTCAGCTCTGCCTACAAAAAAAAATAGTTTACATCTGCATTGGAATATAGATTTGTAATAAGCTTTAAAATATTTTGTTACTAATAATTATTTATTTTGATTCTCTATTCTGTAAGCCTTTTTTATGCCACGTGACCGGCACAGCACCAATTAGCATTGTGCAGACATAGATTAATAGTCTAGACCTCCTCTACTGCTATAAATCATACATCAGCAGAGTACTAGAAACTTCTCCCTCAGATTTTTCCCTGAGGACAGGAAAGACCTAGAAAACATCATATGACCTCTGAACAGCATTGATTAAACAAGGTACTCATTTTTTTGTATATTAAATTATATTAAATACAGTGGCATGATCTTTATACATAAATAGAATTAATACTGGAAATTAAACATTACATGTTTAGTACCACTTTAAAGTGATACTAAAGGCATTTTTTTTTTTTTTTTTAAAAACAAAGATGTCATACTTACCTGCTATGTGCAGTGGTTTTGCACAGAGCAGCCCCAATCGTCCTCTTCTCGGGTTCCCCCTCCTGCCAAGTGCCCCCAAAGCTGCTCTGCGTGTCCATTCACACATAGATCTGCCCCCCCCCCATTGGCTCACTGGCTGTGATGGACAGAAGCAGGAGCCAATGGCTGTCTCAGCCAATGAGGAGGGAGAGTCTCCAGAGAGTTGAGGCTCTCATGCTCATCGCTGGATTGAGAGGGGGCTCCGGTAAGTGTTGGTGGGCTGGGGGGGGGGGGGGGCTGCTGCACACAGAACACAGAAGGTTTTTACTTTCATGCATAGAATGAAGCCTTTGCAATGCAACCACTTTAAAGCTGAAAACCTGGTAAATTTAAAAGACAAAAATTCATGCAGCTTTTTATTATCTAACACATCATAAAATGTATATTTTAAATGTAAATAGATGAATTTGGCTACTGTGTTATTGGAGCTCTTCACAATTGGATACTTGGCTGGATCCGTTACTAAGGTCCCCTGAAGTTTCCCTTTAGATGGACTTACACAGTTGCTTCTATAGTGGCCTGCACCACCACAATTGTAACAGATTACAGGGTTTTTGTTGTTTCCAGCTAGAGTGGGGTTTGTCTTGATCTGAGGATGTCCCGATTCACCCCCTTTGGAGGACATCAACATGGCAATCATTTCTTTCAGTTCAGACACCTCAGCCCTCAATGAGGCTATTTCAGAGTGAGTATTTGTTGTACTTACTAACGCAACCCCAACAGCTGAATATGGTCCAGAGTATTTCTTTTTTCTTCTAACCTTGCTTCCTCCTCTCTTACAATTCTGATCAGCTCAGGATATTTTAAGTTTTCGTTGTCTGTCCGTGTCCTCAACTGGATCATAATAGGGTATAAGGGCTGTGCTCCTTGTAGAACCTGCTGAACTCTGATCTTGTCTACTGTGTTGGGGTTTATACCTTTCTTTGTTAACAGCTGATGTATAATCTCATCCAGGCGCATTATATACTCAGACAATTTCTCTCCTTTTGCCTGATAGGTGTGTTCAAATTTGTACATAAGATCTGAGATCTTATCTGTCTTCCCAAAAACATCTTGTAAAACACTGAGGTAGTCCTGGCCAGTACAGTCTGGTTGGCTGAGCTTTAGGTTTCGCACTGCCCTTGAAGCTGCTCTCCTTAAACGTTCAGAGATTCGCTGTTTCTTTTGTGTCTCAGAGACATCCCATTCATCTAACGCCTGTATGGCCTGTTCCATCCATTCCTCAAAATCATCTTCTCCCACTGGTGTAGGTTGCTTTCCAGAGAAGAATCACAATTTGCGATATTCAGACCTATTATTCAATGGAATAAATGTCAAACACTTCTCCACTAGATTCCAGAGGGTATTCAAAACCTCTAAGTCAGCAGTAGCTGGTGAAGAATCAGATTCAGCCTGAGCAGTATTTGCACTAGGAGGTATATTTGACCCTTTGGCAGGCTCCATCCTCACGTCTTTGGGGTGAGCTAGGTATAGCTAAATCAGGTAGGTGGAGCTAAATATCCCAGACGTGCCCCCAAATATAGCACACCCCTGTCCAAGTGACAATAAATTATGAAATATAAACGATCGTCAAATATAAGATTATTGAAGATGATAAACAGTTCAGTGCTGGGGGACTCGCAGGGAGTATGAGTGTAATCCAATCCCAGGAATAGATAAATTGCCTGCTTACCAGAAGCGCAATTACAATGCGCATGTACAGATTTCAAGTAGCCGGGGTCCCATGTAGGCGCTGCTTTATAGTACCCAGATGGTCCGTCGGTGGTAAGACGATGCTGACCTGGTCGGATCACACTGCTCCTTGGATCCACACAGAGAACCTAAAAATGCTGGGGATGAGGTATGGGAACTCAGTACCAGACGTAAAGAGTAAAAATACTCATAGTGTAGTATGTTTAAAATTATTTATTAGATCCAATACGTAAAACCATAAGAGTAACAGAAACGCATGCCTGCAGCCTGTAGCCAGTATAAGCAGCTTGAAAAAAAGGATTCTATACACTGACCAGTGAAAACCATGGGTGGGCCGCCGGACCTCCTGACCCGGCGGCGTAACGTCAAGGCGTGCAAAGGCTCCTCCTAGATGCGTTTCGTGTCAATACACGTCTACTGTAGGGGTGATGCCATCTACAGTAGACGTGTATTGACACGAAACGCGTCTAGGAGGAGCCTTTGCACACCTTGACGTTACGCCGCTGGGTCAGGAGGTCCGGCGGCCCACCCATGGTTTTCACTGGTCAGTGTATAGAATCCTTTTTTTCAAGCTGCTTATACTGGCTACAGGCTGCAGGCATGCGTTTCTGTTACTCTTATGGTTTTACGTATTGGATCTAATAAATAATTTTAAACATACTACACTATGAGTATTTTTACTCTTTACGTCTGGTACTGAGTTCCCATACCTCATCCCCAGCATTTTTAGGTTCTCTGTGTGGATCCAAGGAGCAGTGTGATCCGACCAGGTCAGCATCGTCTTACCACCGACGGACCATCTGGGTACTATAAAGCAGCGCCTACATGGGACCCCGGCTACTTGAAATCTGTACATGCGCATTGTAATTGCGCTTCTGGTAAGCAGGCAATTTATCTATTCCTGGGATTGGATTACACTCATACTCCCTGCGAGTCCCCCAGCACTGAACTGTTTATCATCTTCAATAATCTTATATTTGACGATCGTTTATATTTCATAATTTATTGTCACTTGGACATTGTTTGTAGCGCTGCACTTATATTGTTTTGATTTTGGTTGGAAGGGCTTGTAGTTCCTTTTTGTGCATTTGCCGCTCACTGGAGTGCGCTCACTTTTCTTTATTTTATATAGCACACCCTTGGGTGATGCTTGGCTGGATATATAGGTTCAGCTCCCACCTGAATCTGGTTACACCTCCGATTATACCCAGAACACTTTGACACTCTGAGAATATTTTTTATGGGTTTTATTGAAGAAGACAAACCCTGAAAAAGAACTAGCTGATTTAACACAGGTTATGTAGATAAAACACAGATACCACTTTGCATAACACAGTTAGTAAAAGTTACAATTCACTCGCCAAATTCTTCAAAAACTGACTAGAATCACACTGACTAGGGTGACATATGAGAGTGACATTGACACATGAAACAATAACTGTTAATGAGATTTAGCAGCTTATTGACATTTGCTATAGCAATACTATCTAGAGCAGAAATGTCCTACCTAACCACTGGCCAGTGGGATGAAACTTAAAGTCTCTCAATGTTGGGGCCCTTTAATCAATGGAAGAGCGCTCACTCTCTGCATGGGAGAGTGTTTGTAATCCAGGGGTAGCAGGATAGCACAGTCTCCTTTAAGCAGAATCTTCCAGTGAACATTGCAATAGAAGAAAAACAACACTTCAACAAATCTTTACCATACAGGTGAAATCCTGATATACTGACACTTGCTCAGTATATTCAAAGCAGCAAGCTTCTGTGGGGATTTGGAACTAAACACACTCTTCAGCCACAGCACAAGTCTTAAAGGGGACAAACCAGTAATATACAGAGACAGAGTTCTCCCATCAATCAGCAGCAGGAATAGCTAATTCTGAGCAGCTTGGGCTTTCCAAGATCTGTGTCACTCTGAGAATTAGAGAGCAGGTTTTCTCATGACCATTCTCCAGAGATGAACAGCAAGTGCAGAAATATCAAAATCCCCTTTCATCACAGAGTACTCACTGTTTCTCGATTGTCCTCTAGATAGCATTAGACAGTAGTAGAAATCCTCTCTCTTTCAGCAGCTCCAGACTTTGAGAGACACATGCACTTGAGTGGCTGTAATCCTGAGTGTCAGGCAGGACAATCCTTGATTTGCACACTGTCTTCCTGCAACAATTTCTCTGCTACACACTCCCAGCCCAGCCCATGGGCTCTAGCAGCACAGAGAGTGAGACTCTGTGACTTTACACCAGGAGCCCTTGCTCCATGCGGTCCCCTGAAAATGTCTCCTTCCCCACATGTGCTTCTTCTTCCTTTTTCCTCTCTCCTTTCCTCCACAGCCAATCATAAGTTCAGCTGCAACAATGCTGTTATGGGTGGATCCTTCTCAGCTCTAGCAATAACCAATCAGAACACAGTCCTGCTTTCCCTGTCTGTCACTCACTGCATAAATTGACAGCGCTATATAAGTGCCTGAAATAAATAAATAAATAGTCTGGCTGACAAAAGACAAAAGTCCATCCAGTTCAACCATTAAAAAAAAAAAAGAAAGTTATAATCCTATACCTACAGTTGATCCAGAGGAAGGCAAAAAAAAAACAAACAGCAAAGCATGATGCAATTTGCTCCTGCAGGGAAAAAAATTCCTTCCTGATCCCCCGAGAAGCAATCGGATATTCCCTGGATCAACTTTGCCTATAAATGTTAGTATCCAGTTATATTCTCTGTATCCAAGAAAGAATCCAGGCCTTTTTTAAAACAATCCACTGAGCTGGCCAGAACCAACTCTTGAGGGAGTCTATTCCACATTTTTACAGCTCTCACTGTGAAGAAACCTTTCCGTGTTTGGAGATTAAATGTATTTTCCTCCAGATGTAAAGAGTGCCCTCTTGTCCTCTGTGATGACCTCCTTCTAGGTTGCATCTTTTAAAAGCCGGATCATTTAAACAGATTTTTAGAAGATTATGTTTTTAGTTCTTTCACAATGTATTTTTCTAGCACAGTCTGTATCAGCAGATAAACTGATACTATTCTGGTGCTAAAACATTCACTTCAAGCAGATTACCTAGCATGTTCCCTCCTGATCAATATCAAGGTTATCATAGTAGTAAATGTGTTTATTAACATATTTACTGTAGTTGCATTACATATTACAGAAATACTTTGGAATGAGGCCAGTGTGTTAGGTTGCCATTAAAAATGAATAGGACTACAACAAACCATCATGTGCATGGTGCGGCATTGCACATTACCAAAACACAAACATGTGATTGTGCCCTTAACGCCAAACTTCAGCCAAAACAATTTTGTTTTTGATGGAATAGCAGATAGTTAGAGTCACTATCGGGTTTTTATTTTTTATTGCTGCCCACCTCATTACTAGGGAGATTTCCCTCGGACAAGAAGTGATGAAAAATCTGTTCCCGGTACACAGACAAAATAATGTTTTTAGTAGTGTGGAGAATGTTTACTACTTTTGATAGTGTTTTAAAACCTACTTTATATTTGTAACATGTTCCAACTCACATAGCAGAACATAACAAAATATTTACCATTGCACCTTACCTTATTTTAGGTGCTCTACTCTGGACTTTCCAGTAGGAAAATAATCCTAGGTAGACCTAGCTTAACCCCATCTGTACTATGCAGGCATATCTTCATTGTCAATTGTAACTAGCTTTGAACCCTGTCTGTCCTGACAAAAGGTTAAAAATGTAGAAACTGTGCTTCTTGCATTTTATGCTAATAAGGACAGACTTGGGAAAGGCTCACTCTAACATTGTTATAAAAAAAACCTTGCAGTCAGCCATGACATCTTCTCTTGAGACACATCTAATAGGTAAGACATATTTTTTAAAGTGGTTCTAAAGGTTCAAGGTGTTTTACCTTCATGCATTCTATGCATGAAGGTATAAAAACCTTCTCTGTACAGCATCCCCCACAGCACCCCTAATACTGACCTAAGCCCCCTCTCAATCCAGCAATGTGCACCGGAGTCTTGGCTGTCCTGAGACTCCCCCTCCTTATTGGCTGAGTCACAGCCAGTGAGCCAATGAGAAGAGAGGGGGTGGGGCAAAGTCTTGGCTCCGTGTGTGAATGGACCTATGGAGCAGCGAGTGCCCCCATAGCAAGCTGCTTGTTGTGGGGGCACCCAAAAGGAAGGAGGGGCCAGGATCACCAGCAGGGGCCTGAGAAGAGGAGGATCCAGGCTTCTCTGTGCAAAACCACTACACACAGCAGGTAAGTATAGACATGTTTGTTATTTTTTCTTAAAAAATAAAAGCCTTTAGGATCACTTTAAAATATATATTACCTTAGATTGTGCGCCCCTCGAGGGTTAGGGACTGATGTGAATGTACAATATATATGTAAAGCGCTGCAAAAATTGACAGCGCTATATAAGTACCTAATAATAAATAAATAATAATAAATAAATATATTTTTTAGACATGTTGTGTGAATGGGAACACATCACAAACATATAGTGGAGTTTTCTCTAATTTGACTTTTACCTCTTCTTTAATATATTCAAAACCAAAAAATACATTTTGGATTGAGGCTTAACCCTTGTTATGTTACCATTTTAGATCTTATATTTTCTCTTTCTGGGATTCTTCATCTTGAGCATTGTCACAGGAATCACAAGAGAAAAAACGCTCATGTGTGAAATGGGGCTAATTAACCTTTGGCTCACCTATGTCTACACATTACTAATTTCTACTGAAAACAAAAAGGATCATTTGAAGCAAACCCTGAATTTCAGAACATCCATAGAAGAATAGAAGAATACATAAAGGACTTTCTGATCCTTTAAAAATAGAGTATCACTGTGTTCCAGTCTCCTGTGCGTCACTCAATGATTGATGAATATGACCCAATATTTGAGGCTATCAAGCCTCCTGGTATCTCTACGATAGCAGTTTAAAACTAACTACAGGTATAACTCTCTATACATCAGCTGTTGTACAACCACTAGGTTTACACAACATGCTTTTAAATGGACATTCAAAACACATATGTTTATTGAAATGGACAAGGCAGCATGAATGTGTTTTTTCAGCTTCCTAAAGAGATAGATTGCACTTGGCTGAAGCCCCGTTAAACAATATAGAAAAACACTGCAACTGTCATTTACATTGTAAGGCCACCAGCCCATCTCTGAAACAAATTTATGTGTATTAAGTTTAACATAATAAGATCAATGATCTAATGCTGGATCTTACAGTAGAATTAAACAAGGACTGACAAAATAGCAAATGGAATATACCAGTAAGATCAATGATCTAATGCTGGATCTTACAGTAGAATTAATCAATGACTGCCAAAATAGTAAATGGAATATATCAATAAAATAACTTGGCAGTACACGGGAACATATGGGTACATGGTAAGGCCAGTAGGCATCAGTCTATACCAGTGGTCTCCAAATTTCCTCCCACTAATACCAATAATGGTGTGCTATTTCCCTCACTAATACCAATGATAGGGCATTATTCCTTTCACTAATACCAATGATGGGAGGTTATTTCTCACACTAATACCAATGATGGGGCACTATTCCCCCACTAATACCAATGATGGGGTGTTGTTACCCCTACTAAAACCAATGGGGCATTATTCCTCCCACTACTTCCAATGATGAGGCACTTTTCCTCTCACTAATATCAATGATGGGGTACTATTTCTCTAACTAATACGAATGATAAAGGGAAATTTTCCTCCCACTAATACCAATGATGCAGTACTATTTCTCTAACTAATACCAATGATAAAGGGAAATTTTCCTCCCACTAATACCAATGATGGGGCACTATTTCTCTAACTAATACCAATGAAGGGGCACTATTCCTCTCTCTAATACCAATGATAAGGGAAATTTTTATCTCGTTAATACCAATGATGGGGCACTATTCCTCTCACTAATACCAAAGATGAGGCATTATTCCTCCCAATAATACCAATGATAGGGTACTGTTCCTCTCACTAATACCAATGATGGGACAGTATTCCTCTCACTAATACCAATGATGGGGAGCTATTTCTCCCAATAATACCAACGATGGGGCACTATTCCTTTCACTAATACCAATGATGGGGTGCTATTCCTCTCACTAATACCAATCATGGGGCACTTTTCCTCTCACTAATATCAATGATGCGGTACTATTTCTCTCACTAATACCAATGAAGGAGCACTATTTCTCTCTCTAATACCAATGATAAGGGAAAATTTTGTCCCATTAATAGCAATGATGGGACACTATTACTCCCTCCAATACCAATGATGGGACAGTATTCCTCTCACTAAGACCAATGATGAGGCACTATTCCTCTCACTAATACCAAGATGGGGCACTATTTCTCCCACTAATACCAATCATGTGGCACTTTTACTAATACTAATGATAAGGGAAATTTTCCTCCCAGTAATACCAATTTCTCCCATTAATACCAATGATGGGGCACTATTCCTCCCACTAATTTCAATGATGTGACACTATTTATCTCACTAATACCAATGCTGAGGTACTATTACTCTCACTAAGACTAATGATGGGACATTATTTCTCTCACTTTTCAAAGTGCAGCACACCTGCAGTGTGAACAGTTACATAGGATTTCATGGGGAATAGTTTTCATAACCTTTGGTCACCTTGGAAAAGGATGGCAAAAGTGCACCAGTGTGAAAGGGGCCTAATACCAATGATGGGGCACTATTCCTCCCCCCACTTACCTCAGCTTCAATGTAATTTTTTTACTCTCACTGTCCATCCCCTGAAGTCTGAGAGTCAGTAAACTATTCCACTTTTCAGAAAGTCTGGAGATCCTTGGTCTATATCACAACAGGCAAATATTACAATGCAGAGATATTACAGGATAAAATATAAACAATAATTAATTATAATTATAATGGCTTTTGGACACAGACACCAAAAAACATATTTTTAGGTGTTCTGGCATTTTTTTGTAATGTGATTATAGCCCATTGCTTTCAATGGGCCTGTAAGCACAGAAGTATAAATATCAGTGAACTAGTGTAATGTTTAAATCAGTGAAAAAAAAATACAAAAAGGCATTATGTACATGGGCCATTTGCTCATTTGCACCGTGGTATCTAGGATGCCCTACAGCTGCATACATCTGCCCATAGACATGAATGGGTAAAGATGGCTGTAGACCAGTATTTCTCAACCTTTTTTCAGTCAAGGCACTGATTAAAATTATGGACAGTCCCCAGGCACTGATTAAAATTATGGACAGTCCCCAGGCACTGATTAAAATTATGGACAGTCTTGAGGCACCCCCTTCTAAAATGGAGTGCCTCAAGACTGTCCATAATTTTAAAAAAGGCCACCCTATTCTAAAATGTAAAAAACTATTCTAATAGTTTTATATAACGCAGCAACATCCACACACGTTGGACACCCAACATCAGAGGTGATTTATTCTTCCAAAGCAAACACACTTCTGCACACTGGTACTGACTAGTATTCCAATGTTTCTCTTCTCCCTCAGTTTTTCTCCATCATTGCGCTAACGTGACCCCAGCACTGATGGAGAGGGGCAGGGGAGGGTCAAACTAGGATGCTATGCAAGCGGCTGACAACCTCCTTAGCAACTGATAATGTCATTGGTTGTCAGGACACTGGTGGGTAGAAGGTCGTAATGGTGCACAAGAAAACCTGTGGTGTTGTGTAACTAAAAGGCAGGCTTGTTCCACCCACTGGCTTGTATACAAGTTTTGAGCAATTTTTAGACATTTTGCCAAGGCACCCAGGGTGCCTGGTCACCCTGGTTGAGAAAGGCTGCTGTAGACAGCTACTTGCTCAAAGTAGTACATGCACACAGATGTAATGCACTGAACACACCTTGTGTGAGTATTGTGCTTTACATCTGTGAGCATGCGCTAATTTATGCAAATAGCGTACCTTCAACCATTCCTTTTTATGGGTGGTTGTACGTAGCTCCTAGCATCCTAGACACCAAAAATATGCTTTGTCTTTATGCTCATGTAATGCACCCATGTGCATGTAGCCACATCTGCATTACTGGCCAGTATTTTACACATATAAGTGCAAGTAAGCATATAAATCATGCCTTCCCCTTAACCACTTGCTCTCTAGAGGATTTACTCCCCTTCCTGACCAGGCCATTATTTGTGATACGGAACTGCGTTATTTTAACTGACAACTGCGCAGTCATGCAACGCTGCACCCAAATTAATTTTGTGTCCTTTTTTTCCCCACAAATAGAGCTTTATTTTGGTGGTATTTGATCGCCTGTGTGTTTTTTTATTTTTTACGGTATAAAAAAAAGCAACAATTTTAAGAAAAAAAATTTTTTTACTTTTTGCTATTAAACATGTCCAGTAAAAAAATGTTAAAAATCAAATTTTGTCATACATTTAGACCAAAATGTATTCTTTCACATGTCTTTGCTAAATAAAAATCCCAATACGTGTAAATTAATTGTTTTACGTGAAAGTTACATCATTTACAAATGTCAGTTTATATACTGGAATTTTTTTTTTTTTTTATTAAATATGACGGCGATCAGCGACTTATAGCAGGAGTGCGGCAGCATTCTGACCCTGGGGAGAACTGACTAGGTGTCACTGACATCCCCTGTGACACCAACACAGTGATCAGTGCTAATAAAAAGCACTGACACTGTACTAATGGCACTGGGCAAGGGGTTACCATGTGGGGAGATCAAAGGATTAATCTCTCCCCCTTCGGTAATTCTCGGAGATCGCCGTGTGCCGGCGGGGAATCACAGGCCAGGACCCGGTGATTGGCAACCGAGACCACGAATGGTCTGCCATGTGCAGTTCGTTTGCGTATCATGTTTGAACGCACCATCATTGCAGGCTGGAGCACCCCGTTGTATGGAGGATCTGTGGCGGTTGGGCACCCCCTGACCGGAGTCCTACTATCACGTTTTAGTGGTCTCTTGTCATTCAGACCACTCCAATTGATTATCATCACATACCATCAGTAATACTGGATGCTTGGAACATAGGTGGGGGTGGGAGTACGTGGGGAGCCCGCATTTCCATGTGGGACATGAGCACACACAGCAAGGGTCTGAGGCCAAATAGAAATGCAAACATGCTTATGGGACAAGTAATATCTGCATCTGGTTTAGCAGGGGCGGACTGACAACTCATGGGGCCCCCTGGGCAATAGGGGATCATGGGGCCGCTGTGTCCTTGGCCAAACTCAAAAAATCCTATGAAAAAGGTACCAGGGGCATCTCATGGGGCCCCATACTGACCCGGGTCCTCAGGCAGTGCCCGAGTTTCCAAATGGTCAGTCTGCCCCTGGGTAAACCCTATTCACTTCATTGTCTTATTATTTAATTCTCTTACCATGCAGTACTTATATATATTGGATGATGGTGTTATTGCGTTGTGGTCATGCATGCTCTTTACAGTCTGCAACACAATAACATATAAAGGGGCTGTCTCTTAGTGTTTTGGGATACACAGAGTTAATCCCCTCCCACAGACAGCCTGGTAACACCACTGGAATGATTGGTGGGTTTGACTTCACACGCCATATATCAGTCTAGGAGCAACTAACAGTTTTGTGGGCTCAGAGGAAGAGGATAAATCCTCGAAACGCGTCATACTGTTGAAGTTCTATCGTTTTGTCACATCTTTATGTTTGTGCTGTTTTCATGAGATGAACATGTACCTTTATTCCTTTTGTGAGTATAATACTTACCTTTTTATTTATTAAAGCTATTTAAAAGGATAATGCACTAGCCCAGTGAACCCTATGTTTGTTTATTATTGCAGTACACCAACATCAGCCAGTTGGAAGGAGAGCTTGGAGAGAGGCTGGGAAGGTGGGACGCACCCAGTGAGAGTAATTTATGAAAACTGGGGCAGACAAAATCTGGAGTAGGTGTGCATGGCAACCAATCAGCTTCTAACTTCAGCTTGTTCAGTTAAAACAAAGCTAAATCCATTGTTTAAATGGATTCCCAAAACTCTTGTACTTTCAACTGAACTGTCAAGCCTTCAAATAGCTGGTGTCATAACTGATCACGTGCGGCACCAAGGCAATTGCAGATTAAACAGAGGCCAAGATGGCAGCTTCCTTGTCTGTAAAAGATGAGAAGAGTTTAGTTTCATGTTAAGCTTTGAAAATTAAAGATAGAAGCTGATTGGTTGCCTTGCACAGCTGCTCCAGATTCTGTCTGCTCCTGTGTTGATAAATTGTCCTCAGAGTGTTTTCAATGAACATATTTTGAAACATTATTGCTGTGTGTACCCTAAAGTAATTTTTTTTATAACTTTAAAAATTTTCATGCGTATTCTTATACAGGTGAAACTCGAAAAATTAGAATATCGTGCAAAAGTTCATTTATTTCAGTAATGCAACGTAAAAGGTAAAACTAATATATGAGATAGACTCATTACATGCAAAGCAAGATAGTTCAAGCCGTGATTTGTCATAATTGTGATGATTATGGCTTACAGCTCATGAAAACCCCAAATCCACAATCTCAGAAAATTAGAATATTACATGCGATCAATAAAACAAGGATTGTACGTAGAACAATATCAGACCTCTGAAAAGTATAAGCATGCATATGTACTCAGTACTTGGTTTGGGCCCCTTTTGCAGCAATTACTGCCTCAATGCGGCGTGGCATGGAAGCTATCAGCCTGTGGCACTGCTGAGGTGTTATGGAAGACCAGGATGCTTCAATAGTGGCCTTCAGCTCTTCTGCATTGTTCGGTCTCATGTCTCTCATCTTTCTCTTTGCCCCATAGATTCTCTATGGGGTTCAGGTCAGGCGAGTTTGCTGGCCAATCAAGCACAGTAATCCCACGGTCATTGAACCAGGTTTTGGTGCTTTTGGCAGTGTGGGCAGGTGCTAAGTCCTGCTGGAAAATGAAGTCAGCATCTCCATAAAGCTCATCTGCGGAAGGAAGCATGAAGTGCTCCAAAATCTCCTGGTAGACAGCTGTGTTGTCCCTGGACTTAATGAAGCACAGTGGACCAACACCAGCAGATGACATGGCTCCCCAAATCAACACAGACTGTGGAAACTTCACACTGGACTTCAATCATCTTGCAGTGTGTGCCTCTCCATTCTTCCTCCATACTCTGGGTCCTTGGTTTCCAAATGAGATGCAAACGTTGCTCTCATTAGAAAAGAGGACTTTGGAACACTGAACAACAGACCAGGTCTGCTTTTCTTTAGCCCAGGTAAGACGCTTCTGACGTTGTTTGTTGTTCAGGAGTGGCTTGACAAGAGGAATACAACATTTGAAGCCCATGTCCAGGATCCGTCTGTGTGTGGTGGCTCTTGATGCACTGACTCCAGCCTCAGTCCACTCCTTGTGAAAGTCCCCAACACTTTTGAATGGCCTTTTCCTGACAATCCTCTACAGGCTGCGGTCATCCCTGCTGTTTGTGCACCTTTTTATTCCACACTTTTCCCTTCCACATAATTTTCTATTAATGTGCTTTGATATAGCACTTTGGAAACATCCAATTTCTTTTGCAATTACCTTTTGAGGCTTTCCCTCCTTATGGAGGGTGTCAATGATGGTTTTCTGCACAACTGTCAGGTCAGCAGTCTTTCCCATGATTGTGATTCCTACTGAACCAGACTGAGAGACCATTTAAAGGCTCAGGAACCCTTTGCAGGTGTTATGGCTTAATTAGCTGATTAGAGTGGGACACTTTGAGCCGAGAATATTGCACCTTTTCACAATATTCTAATTTTCTGAGATTGTGGATTTGGGGTTTTCATGAGCTGTAAGCCATAATCATCACAATTATGACAAATCACGGCTTGAACTATCTTGCTTTGCATGTAATGAGTCTATATCATATATTAGTTTCACCTTTTAAGTTGCATTAATGAAATAAAAGAAATTTTGCACGATATTCTAATTTTTCGAGTTTCACCTGTACATTTTGTTATTGTACTAAATTAAAAGATTTTCAGATTAGCCACTAGAGGCAGAATAGAATAACACTATGATCATTCATCCAACTGGCTTAACAGCTGTATTCCATATGGCTTTTTATAAATATAAAAAAAGAAACGCGGAAGTACATTGTTTTAGTGGTTTTGTCAACTGAGTTTTGTTCCTGTCTGATTTTGCATTCTCATACAAGTCTAGGGTAATGTCAAACCTGCTTTAAGCAGGCAGAAGGAGGACATATGCACCTGCCAAGGAAATCTCTCAAAGGCATCTCAAACTGATGTCAAACTGATACCATCAACATATGACAACACAAAGTCCTCTAGGACTCTTTCAGACTTTTTGGTCTTTTTCATTTATATAATAAAAAATAAAAAGCCCATTGGTGATCAAACACCACCAAAAGAAAGCTCTATGTGTGTGAAAAAAAAGATATGTGTTAATTGAGTACAGTGTTGCATGACCAAGCAATTACCAGTTAAATTAGCAAAGTGCTAAATAGCAAAAAATGCCCAGGTCATGAAGGGCTAAAACCTTTCCGGAGGTCAAGTGGTTAAACGTGAGTTGTAGCCCATATAATGACTTGTATTGTGTGCTATAGGTGTACCATATAGGCTACAATGTAAAGGTCAGTAGAAAAATGCTAACTAGTGGTGCACCGAAATGAAAATTCTGGTACCGAAATCGAAAATTGAGGATGCAAATGGTCAAAAACTGAAATGGACAATTTTTAAAAATTAATATATTTTTCAAAAGCAATTTTTTTGGAAAAAAGTAGTATAATTATTATTATATATCCCAATTGTTTTGAAAAATATGAAGGATTATGTTACGCCGAGTAAATAGATACCCAACATGTCATGCTTTAAAATTGCGCACGCTTGTGGAATGGCGTCAAACTACGGTACTTAAAAATTCTCCATGGGTGACACTTTAAACATTTCTACAGGTTACCAGTGTAAAGTTACAGAGGAGGTCTAGTGCTAGAATTATTGCTCTTACTCTGGCGTTTGTGGCAATACGTGACATGTGCGGTTTGAACACCATTTACATGTGTGGGCGTGGCCTACATATGCGTTCACCACTACATGTGAGCACGAGGGGGGACAGAAGCACTTTAAACTTTTTTTACATTTTTTTTTTCACTGTGCCTTTAAAAAAAATGTTAATTACTTTAATTTCTATCAAAAGGAATACATGCATCCCTTGTGATAGAAATAATTAGTGACAGGTCCTCTTTATGGAGAGATATGGGTCAATAAGACCCCACATCTATCCTCTAGCAAAAAAAGCATTGATCTAGTGCTTTAAAAAAAATGGCCTTGTTTACAAGGCGTCAGAACTGCAAGTGACATCGCTCCGGTCCTCCAAGGTTATGGCGATGAGTGGAGGCCATCTTTCCTTCACTTATCTCTATGCCCAGTGCCAGGATCATTTGGTGGTGTTTCAACTAAGGCTGAGAACTACCGAGCAGCGGCGGGTGGTGTCAAGTGGCACCAGTGGCGGCAAGGGGGCAGGGTTATTTTCAGCACCTGTTTCATTGCTTATTTTCAAATCGGCCAACGGCCGATAGGGGTGTTTTCGGCTGAAACGTTTCGGCCACGGAAATTTTGGTGCATGCCTTATGACAGAACCTGATATAAAATACCACAACAGTGACTGTAAGTCTTTCAAAGTGCTTGCTTAACCAAAATTTTTTAGTATTAGAAGGAGTTGGAAAGCGTAAGAATCCCTGGCAGGTTTTTACTTCTATCCAGGGCTGTGTTAGGCCCATTTCAGACAGGGCAGACCTGCCAGCCAATCTGTTTGCTCTATGGGAGATTTCTTCGCTTGTCCCACTGAGCAAGTGGACAACAGGTCTGTGTCTGCTCCATTGCTGCAGAGCGGACACAGACACAGCCTGCTTTTTCCTATCAGGCAGTCGGATGGAAATGGACCACCTCTCCATTTCCACCCGACTGTCATTTGATCCTCTGGATGGATGGGGAATGGATCCCCATCTGTTTGTTTTTGGCATACAGGATCGGATCAGATGCTGGTGGGTGTCAGCGGACACTTGTCTACTGACACCCGCTGGTCTATAGAGGTCTATGGATGGTCCGTTAGGGTCTGACTGAAAAACTGAAAGGCGGATCAGATTGGACCATCAGTGTGAAAGAGAGATTTTCTCCACTTATTCTTACAATCACAATTACCAGACAAGGAAGTAAGGGAATATCTGCAACACCAATACATACAGAAATAATGTAAGCTCCACGAGCAGGGCCCTCCTATTCCTTCCGTACTGAAATGTATTGTAATTGTACTGTCTCCCTTATATTGTAAAGCGCTGCGCAAACTGTTGGCGCTATATAAATCCTGTATAATAATAATAATAATAATAATAAATAATAATAATACAGAGATAAAAATCCAACAGGCGTTCTAGCCTTCCCTTACTATACAAAAGTAAAGCATGTAGCTGTTGCAGATTTCCCTTATTTCCTGTCAGCAGGACAGGAAGTGAGTGAAATTTCTCTAAATGAGCCCCAGATAGCAGTAAACATCTAACAGGGGTTCTTATCTTTCTCCACTCCATCCAAAAATGTACAAAAACACAGTTTTGCCTAGACAAACACTTTATGTCGCAATAGTTTTCATTGAATATTTAATAAGAGGTCACATACACAGATGTCGTTGCAGTCTTTTTGTAACGGAACTCAACACATACACATACATCACCTAGTTGTTTGGCTCCTTTTTAAATCATACTGATAACAGAAATCACCCAAATGGCCCTGATTAAAAGTTTACATACCCTGGAATGTTTAGCCTTGGTATAAACACACAATGTGACACACGCAGGTTAAAATGGTAATGGTAGTGTAATTTCTCACATGTTGAGGGGCTCCAGAACTTCAGTTCTCAACAAAGAAAGGTGGTTTTTCATCTTTCTCAGGGTTTTGTAATTCTCTGACCAGGGTCTGTATCTCAGAGACTTTAAACTATCTTGGAAGGGAAGAAGTCCACAAACCAGTGGCCAGGTCTTTCCAGAGAGGTGTTGACAGCCCTTATAAATTGGGACCTGACAATAGTTTGGTGCTCCACCCGAGAAATACCCGAGAAATAGGAGGTCTCCGCGTAGGAATCAAGAAGACTCCAACAGTGAGGCTGCGCTGGGCAGCCAGTGCATGTGTAGGTGCAGTTGTTGATAGAACAGCAGAGAGCTGCAAAAGAGCTGAGTGTCAGGTACACAGGATGCACAGGAGCTCAGTGGTACCATGTTAGATGGTCTGGAGGACCAAGGCAAAAGGCCTGAGCAAGCAATGCTGCTAGGGAGAGCCAGGAGGCTGAATTTGATTTATGTTAATGCTGATAGTGGAACCCCCTGTATTTCTGGAGTTGAATAAACTCACTGAGGAACACTACACTTGAGATAACAATCACCAAACCATCAGAAACCTAAAGCTTAGTATACCCGATCAGAAAATTGTACAAAAAATACTGCTATAGAAGCCATCGTATGATAATCTGACTGTAAGCCCACAGCTTTCGTTTGAAATTATTTGAAGAGTTATACAGGTCGTGGTGGTTTATGACACCAGACCTGACAAAAAGTTTTACATTAGATTTAATTTTTTCTGTTATCTTATTGTTGCAGGTCTTCCATATACAACCCTAAGGGACCGCTTTGGTCACCATCAACAGATAATAGTTTTGAAATATTGTATTTTGCGCCTTGCCTGGTTCAGCCCGAAAGGGCTGTAGTTTATATGGGGGAAAAAATGGATGTATATTTTCTGTACTGGTTTGTAACTTCTTTCTTATGAAAAAAATGAATAAGCATTATTGAAAATAAATTATTTGAAGAGACAAGTACAATTTTCATTTAACCAATACAGTTTTCCTCCAAAAATACAATACAAATACCTTACCATTCATGACAACACTTCCAAATTTTAATTCTGTTTTATGAGAATTTTCATAACTTTAGTAACCTTTTTATTATCGATATGAGATTAGCATGCAAAAAAAATTCATCCAATATTCTCATTGTGTGTAGGTGTGTTAAGTCTGCTTCCAAAGCCAGTTTATGAGGTAGCTTAGCACTGGGGGCAGATAATAGCTTATAAAAGGCAAAGATACCAACCCTCTGTACTGCCTTCCACTGTCAATTGTTTCTGAAGACAGTCCTGTAGTGATGTCATCTATCTCTTTTTTGAGACTAACAATTTAAGGCTTGCAAAACAGAATCTATTAAAACTTAAGGGATTTTAAATCAGTACACCATTGACTAATCATTAACAAAGGGATGAGATATACAAACACAATATTTTCAGAACAAGCAAAGATAATCTAAACGGCATTTTCTTCTTGATATATAGGCTCATTATTTTTCATGAGATTGGAAACTCTCTTTCACCCAGAGTGGGAAATACCTGAAAACAAAGATGAGTAGATGAATAGTTCTAATTTATTTACCAATAAAGTTGAACAGATGAATAAATGGAACTTCTTCACAAATATCATTACCCAGGTGCTCACAAAGGAAAACTATTAAAATATATGTTTTGCCCTCTGTCAGCATACACAGCTTAATACCTGCAAGTGATGTAACAAATTACAGCATCAATGAACCATGAAGGCAATACCTAGAAGCCAATAATGAGAGCCTATAATCATGAAAATGTTAATTACAGAACATAGACATTTTCAGTGTCCAGCACTCCAGCCATACAAGCAAAGAGTGCCAGGAACTGTAGCTATCGGTATGTTTTAGTGTACACCATTCTCAGCTTGACATCTGCCTGTCTATGACCCACCATAAAGACTCTTTGAAATAAATTATTTTATCCAGTCTTGGAAAGACCATATGAAAAGACATTAGATTCTCTGCATTAATTACAACATCTCAAAATCATGTGGGAAAAGAAAACATCTAAATAGTATGTCCAGTTCAATGAGAAAAGATAAGTATACATTCATATAAAGCAGGGGTATTGAATTACAATTCAAGGAGGTCCGAGTGAGGTGCAAAGGAGGTTTTCTTCTGACCGAGGTCCGAATAGGGTGTGCCCATCAGTGTGCCCCCTTACATTAGGTGTCGCCATCAGAGTGCAACTTTACATCATGTATTCCCATCACATCAGGTATGCCCATCAGAATGCTCTTTTACATCAGTTGTCCCCATCAGGGTGCCCCTTCACAACAGGTACCCCCATCACATTACCACCTTACAGCAGGTATTCCCGTCAGAGTTCCCCCTTATACTCAAAGTACCCCTTTCTATCATATTTCCCCATCAGAGTTCCCCTTTACATCATATTCCCCATCAGAGTGTCCCTTTACATCATATTCCCCATCAGAGTGTCCCTTTCCATCACATGTGCTCATTAGAGTGCCCCTTTCCTCAGTATGTGTGCATTTGTGCCCTCTTAACATAAAATGGGCCTGTCAGAGTGCCTCTTAACATAAAATGTGCCCATCAGAGTGCCTCTTAATATAAATGTGCCCATCAGGGTTCCCCTTAATATAAATGTGCCCATCATGGTGCCTCTTAACATAAAATGTGCCCATCAGAGTGCCCCTTAACATAAAATAAGAGGCATGCTGATGGGCACATTTATATTAAGGGGCACCATGATGGGCACATTTATATTAAGGGGAACCCTGATGGGCACAATTATATTAAGGGGCACTCTGATGGGCACATTCTATGTTGTGCCCACCAGAGTGCCCCTTAACATTCAATGTGCCCATCAGAGTGCCCCTGTAAGTCTACACCCTACCTTGAGGGCAGACAGGAGCAGTGCCGAGATCCTTGCTGGACGCTTGTGTACAGGCAGGGAGCGGGAGCCGGAGAGACAGTGAGCTAAAAGGGGCGGGGCACACACGTGATGCCATGTTGCCAACACGACTTCCCTGCTCAGCAGCGGATCTGTCATTGCAGGATGGTGGTCCGGGCGGCAGCACTGCTGGGGCCTTTCGCAGACCGAGGTCCGCCACTTAGTGACCGCTGATATAAAGGATACTTATACATCGTGCTCAGCTACCCTAATAAAGGGTATATCCATCCTCTCCCACCCCAGATACATATTTGCTTTGATCCATGGCCTTGGCTTTCCAATATGTTTACAGCTACTGGCTGAAATCTTCTTGCTGCTGGCTGTGCCTGCACAGTGCATCCCTTGAACTTCTATGGCAGGCATATCTTGAGAATCTCCATATTCAGAATGTTAACAAAGAAGCTAAACTAGTTGTTGATGTCATAAATCATTGGGAAGGAATTCAGAAAGTCACAATCAAATCCACTGTTATCTCATAAAAACTGTATAGGGATACTGTATTGGTTGTTCTACACATCAAAATGTAATCACATTGTGTTTCCAATGTTTTTTGGTTCCCCAAAAACTGGCACATTTTCCACATTTACAAGTCCTTTTAAATCTAAAATAACCTGAAAAAAGAATTTGTAATTCTATATACTCAGTCTTAAGCTTCAGCCACCTCCGCCAGACAGCAAAGCCGTTTTTGAACTTTTCTGTCTGCAGAAACAGTCAAGAAATTACCATTCCAGACCGCCTTCGTAAAATGCTATTTTTTTGTGTGTTATCGGCTTTGATATTTTCAGATTCACAAGCCTTCATTCCACATATACCCTACAGATTCATAACTCTTTTTATGGTTCAGCATAGCAACTAGCATTTTCAGAAGAGTACCTGTGGAACCCCCATATTTACAGGTTTTCTATATAGCGTATCTAAACCCAAAAGCAAAAATATAACAAATTGCAGCTTACCATTATTTAAATGAGAGGCTACATTAGTTATCATTTTACAGGCTTTTTCTCATTAATTTTCACCTGGCAACAAATTTCCTGTCCCTTGAAGGCTATGCTTGTTTTTCCACTGGATCGATGGAGGGAGCCTTGATTTTTATACAGGCTGGACTTCAAACATGTTCAAACATTATTTTTACCTATTATATATATAACACTATATTACACAATATTTGCTTGAAATTCAGCTTTGAGTTGTCTTTTGTATAAGTACTTATTCACTCTTAGAAGAGGCTAAGGCAGGACACAGACAACATAATTTTTTACCTGCAACCACGGGTTACAGGTAAGAAAATTGCTCTATTTCCCCATCAACACAGTCAATGTTGATGGGAAAATCTTTCGTAGGATTGATCGATCGACTTGGGTACAATCAGCCTGCCCATACGTGGATCGAATCTTGGCCAGTCCCTGTTGAACTGACAGATCCACACCAATTATGGCCAGCTTTAGGCCAAACCTCTTGAAGCCCACATATCCCTGAGCTTTTTATTTGAAAACAATAGGCTTTGCTTTGGATTATTGCTTTGGAATTGCTTCAGAAAGTGATCCATTGTTATTTAAACAGTTTGCACATTGTATCTGTGATATCTAATAAGCATTTGGTGCTTCATTCTTTTCAGAACCCTTTTCATCTGCGAATGGATATGAGAAGTTCAGTGGATTCTCTAATGGAAATCTTGAACAGTGTCTTACAGAACAATAGCTGGGAAGAACTAGCTGTTATCACATGCCACCCATGGGAAAGCACCATCATACTTGACTATTTGACCACTAATACAAGCATAGAGACACATGAGATCCTCAACATTTACTCACTTGATGATGCTGATGTGGGAACTTACCTGAATCATCACTTTGATACTATAAAGAATCCCCAGATACCTTTGCTTCTACATGGATGTGATGCCCAGCGATCTTCCTTGGTGTTCCAAGCAGCCAAAGACTATGGGCTGGAGCCACTTGAGTTTCACTGGCTGGTTGGACAACCACTTAATGTGGAAGAGATGCAGACAGATGGCTTGCCCCCTGGTTTGTTAGCTTATGGAGAAGTCAGCCGACCAAGTCTGGAAAACTTTTTAAGAGATGCGGTGGGGCTAGTAACTAAAGCCATCTCCAGAGCAGTCCAAGTGAGACCAGATCTTGCACTTATTCAAACCATGATAAATTGCAACGATAAACAGACATCACAAAATGAGTCTTCTGGCATGTACCTTTCCAGGTGAGATACTGTAATTACTAACATTTAAACTGTGCAATTATTTGATGCAACCATTATATAAATTATTCTTTTATATTTATTCTTTCCAAAAAGCAGGGCTGCTTCTCTACCTTTGAGAACAGAAGTTTGCTCTAGGAAACCATTCACAATGCATTTATATATAGAAATACAAATATGCTACTGTGAAACATTGTCACTATATCTAATAATGACACAATTTGTATAAAATAAGATTTCTAAACAACAGGCTAAAATAGCTCAGAATAAATTCCTGGTGGTGGATGGAGCAATACATGAAGGTATTATTAAAGTACTGATAATTTTCTGAAAGTGCAATATTTTAGAGAACCCACTTTTTATGCACTTCCTAAGATCCACAAGGACATCACTAATCTTCTAGGAATATACATGGTATCGGGAGTTGGTTCCTATACTAAGAATACGAGTATAATACTGTGTATACACAAATATTTGTAAAGTATATTGATAGCTTTTTAAGACCACACTTGGAGTGTTTTTCATATACTATAGCAGTGGTATTGAATTAGAGCAATATTAAACTCAAAAGCAAACATTTCTTATATTGCAGCTTACCAATTCTTAGATGTGATGGTTGCATTAATTTCTCTTTTTAAGTTTTTCATCTTCTATTTTGATATTTTGATTCAGGCAGTAAATCTGTTTGGCAGGTGTGCCTAAATGATCCAATTTTATTTATTTATATAAAACCTTTATCCCAAGATGAAAAAAAAAACAGTTTGCTGTAACTAATTATAAAGTATTGTCTGGAGTTCAGCTGCAATTTGTTGCTGTATTTAAATCTACTAGCACATCTAACACTCCCCTCCCCACTGACTGACAATGCTGCCGTCCAAATCTGCCCCTGTATTGTCTGGAGTTCAGCTGCAATTTGTTGTTGTATTTAAATCTACTAGTACATCTAACACTCCCCTCCCCACTGACTGACAATGCTGCAGTCCAAATCTGCCCCTGTATTGTCTGGAGTTCAGCTGCAATTTGTTGTTGTATTTAAATCTACTAGTACATCTAACACTCCCCTCCCCACTGACTGACAATGCTGCAGTCCAAATCTGCCCCTGTGCTCATTCATCCAGAGTGGTGTTTGTATAATACAGGAGGTGTGTTACTGGCTAGATCACCAGGGGAAAACAGAGGGGAAAAAAAGGCTAAAAAATGAATGCAGCCACCACATCTAATGACTGATAAGCAGTGATGTATTACATTTTTGGATTGGGGTTTAATACCACATTAATATTCACGGAGGTCTAGTCAGCAAAATTACAGTATCTCCCAGAAGAGATCCAAATCACAGCTTGGGTGATGACTCTGACTGAGTCCTCATATCACAGTTCCCCTTCTCTTATATCACAATCCCATTCTTAAATCAGTGTCCTCGGCCCCCCCTTCACATCAAGATCCCCCTTTACATCACCATCTCTCCTTCACAGCAGTGTCCTCAGCCCCCCTTCACGTCAGTCCCCCTCAACTTAAGTGTCCTCTGTCTTCTTCACATCCCACCCCCCTACACCCCCCCCCCACACACACATTACTGTCCTCAGATCCCTTTACATCACCCCTGCCCCCATCCTTCAAATCTTGTTCTAGCCCTCTTTGCTGTCCTAACTTACACAGATACACAGGGCAGAGGGTGCCCTGCAGTTCTGGATGGAGGGCTGCACAACTTTTCATGTTAACAAGCTGGTTTATGGTTTCTAGGACTACCATGTGACCTAGCAACCAATCACCTGTTGGTTAACTTAAAAAGTTAACTTGGGTAGCTCCTGTCTTCTGTCTAGAACTTTCCTGCCTCCTGCTGTCAGCTCTGCTATGAGAATGACACCAGCAACGGAGGAAGGAGAAAAAGCTCCTAAGTGGTGCAGTGGTCTGGTTGGGACTGTGACTCAGTCTGGATCCAGACCATGGTCTCTATTTAGTGATGCTTCTACTAGAACCACCTTATTTAGTTGGAGGGAAGCCACGCTAGTTGCTTTAGGGGTGGAGGTGTTATATTAAAGCGTTAGTAAACTCCAGAAAACAAACACTTTCCCATTGCAAGGCAATGTCATAATGTGAAACTTATAGTACCTTAAAAAAAAAAACCCCAGCAGCACGCTGTCACCGCTGACAGGGCTTCCATCTTCATTCTTCCAGGTTCGCAGACTCCGGCAGTTCAAATGGCTGAGCCGCGATGATGTCACAAGGGTTTATTTGTAGTTAAACAGTTTTTAGATTAAATCATTATGTCAGAACAAAATTAATTAATTAGGCATTTATTCAACTTCATTTTGAAACAATGATTTTTTTCGCTGGCTCCCACTACCACCAGGTGCAGGGGATGGCAATGGGGATCATATATGCCCTGTCCTGCACTACTAATCATCACCTGGGAGGTGGGAATATAAACTTTTTAGTGATGGGGACTTAGGAACTCTGTATACCTGTGCTATGTGGTAATGTGGCACAGGTATATAGATGACATCTTCATCATTTGGACAGGCACTGAACAAAAACTGATCGAATTTATGGAAAAATATGAATTTGAATGATGTATTCGCTATAAATTCTGATAAGGACACAATCTCCTTTTTTGATTTGATGTTTGACCTCTCCCTCTAGTCATGTGTTCCCACATCAACCAGCAAACTATATTAAAAAAAGTGCAGTTCAACAAAAAGGATCGATCGATATAAATTCACATGTGCATTAATGTAAACCTCTCTGTTATTTGAGCTATAAGAAGAAGGAGATATTCTGCATGGATTTGGAGGACATTTATAATTTTGACTAAATAAGACTAATTTTTTTCTTTATCTTTTGCATGAGTTCGGGTGGTATATAAACATTTTAAACAATCACACAAACACTTTTTTGGCGATATATAAACATATTTTTATTGAAGACATTATTATTACACATTAACCACTTGACCTCCAGAGGAGTTACCCCCCTTGCTGACCAGGCCATTTTTTGCGATACGGCGCTGCTTTACTTGAAGTGACAATTGCCTGGTCATGCAATGCTGTACATAAATTAAATTTTTGTCCTTTTTTTCCCCACAAATAGAGCTTTCTTTTGATGTTATGCTGTGCAGAGAAATACACAGCAGTATGTTCTTGCTGGCAGGTGAGAGACCTGTGTTGTTTACACACAGGTCTTTCCCCTGTCAGTTTACTCGGTCGGGACCTGGTGATTGACATCCATAGCTGCCAAGGGCAGTGCGGGTAGGGCGGCATGCATACAGGCACGTCCCCTACCTGGAAATGAAAATTACGTATATATACGTGAATTTGCGCAGCCCTGCTGCCATGTAGCAGTACGTCTACTATAGGGCGGCGGACAATCGGTTAATATTTACACTCACTGGCCACTTTATTAGGTACACCTGTTCAATTGGTTATTAACACAAATTGCTACTCAGCCAATCACATGGCAGCAACTCAATGCATTTAGGCATCTAGACATGGTGAAGACGACTTGCTGAAGTTCAAACCGGGCATCAGAATGGGGAAGAAAGGAATGCTATCATGTCAATATGGACCAAAATCTCCGAGGAATGATTCTAACACCTTGTTGAATCTATGCCACAAAGAATTAAGGCAGTTCTGATGGCAAATGAGGATTCAACCTGGTACTAGCAAGGTATACATAATAAAGAGGCCAGTGAGTGTACTTGAGGTATATAAATCAGTTGTTTCACTTTATCGATCGCTTTTTTTTTCAGTTGCATTTACTTGTGTTATACAGTAGTTCAAATAGCACAGACGTTTACATCTTGATGCGTGAAAGTATATCGATCAATTGTTTTTGTTGCACTGCACTTTTTTTATATAGCTACAAATAGTATACTACTATACTATGCTATACCTTGCTCATGTCCTTAGTGCTCAGCCTAATTCTGATTAAGTCAGTTCCATATTGTCAATATTTACGGCTAAGGACAATATCCTTAAAAAAACTCAGAGTTTAGATCAAAAGCTAAAAAACTTTACAACCAGATTGAGACAGAGAGGATATTGTAGCAATCGTGCACACAGAGATGGACACAGTCATCCATTTTGCTCCAAACCCCTCCATCTTGTATCTCTCTCTCCCAAATCAGATTCCTCCGATATCCCCCCTCCCTCTCTGTTGAGTGACATGTGGTCTGGATGATGACAGAGATCACAGGCAGCAAACTCATTGGGAGGGCATCATGGCTAAAAACCCCAATTAGCTGGTGCCCATATGTCTGCGAGACTCTTGCTTGGAAAGATATCGTAAAGCCATAAACCAAGTCCTTCACTGAGTTCAAAGACATTCCAGATAAGCCATAAAGCAGACATCACATTCAAGACCCACCTTCCCCTATGATTACATATCTTGGAATATGAGAGACTTACCTAAAAACCAGGCAGATATTCAAACCGGTCACTTTAATACAAGTCATCTGATATATTACACCCCCTATCTGACATATACAGGAAAGCAGAGAATGATATCTCCTTACCCGTCACAACAGGTATGTCATATTTCATATGTAGACGTTCAGCAGAAGATTCTGCATATTAATCTACTCATGGATAGAATGTTATATGTATCCAGGGTAAGTTATGAACCATGACATCAATTGGGAGGGTTTTTGGTCATAGCTTGGGTCTCCGCCTGCAACACCTGCCCACATGAGGCGATTGGTTCTCTGCCTCAGGGAGACACCCTGCTGAGTTCCTAGAAAAAGCTAAGCTAAGCTGAGTTGAAAAAAGTTGAAGATTCTCCCTTTTGACATCGGAACCAACTTTGGGAGATAATGGACCCTTTTGCTCTGACACTTGAAAGATGCTTTAACCAAGGCTGACGGCAAGTACTTTATCTATCTAAATTCCTTTCTGTTATCTCTTTGCTGTGCTATTGCTCTTTGTTTATCTATATATATATATTGGCTACATATTTTTTCTGTAAATATTTTTATTGCACCTTTTTGACCTTTTAGTAATAAATCTTACTTTCTGAAAGTGTTGAACTGGTTCTAAAGCTCTTTAATGCAAACTAAAAACCCCTGCCTCTGAAGAGCGCTACTGTGCGTGTGTTTTAAACTTCAGTATATCTCTGCCTGCAGTGACAGTGGTATACCGACGCTTATGCATACCTCATAGTGTTATTGCTGATATTGCCGAGTTTCCTCTTTCTCTGGACAAAAAGGAGGTGGTGGCAGTGTATTTGTGTAAATAACCTGATCCAGTAACAATCGCTCCTAGGCTGCAGATACACAGATTGTGGTCCATTAGCTGGAAAATCTTTGTGCAGAGTGCAGCTGGGTGTGGCATTGTTACACACGTGACAGCACGGTTTTAGATTGGCTAGTCCTTCGGTCACGAATTTGGTGAGAAGGGCTGGGGTCTGACACCGCGATCGTCACAGATATAGTAGGAAAAAATTAAAAGACAGCTTATTAAAGACCTAAAAAGAAGTTTAGGGACAATGTTAATGCCTGGAATACATAGGTTCATATCCTAGAATCCTGGCTAATTCCTGCGGAAGCAGCCAAAAATTGAGCCATGGGTGGCTCTGTCAAACATGGGCTTAACAAGAGAAATCTATATATGTATGGGTAGCCATACACAAAAGAGTAACCAGAAGGTAAAATAAAAGCCAAAAATTGAGCCATGGGTGGCTCTGTCAAACATGGGCTTAACAAGAGAAATCTATATACAGTTGCAAGAAAAAGTATGTGAACCCCTTGGGATTACGTGGAGTTTTGCATGAATTGGGCATAAAATGTGCTCTGAACGTCATCTAAGTCACAATAATAGAAGAACACAGTCTGCTGAACATAATACTACACAAACATTAGATGTTGCCATGGTTTAATTGCACATAACATGTAAACATTCACAGTGCAGGGAGGAAAAAGTATGTGAGGCCCTAGCTTAATGACTTCTCCCAGAGCTAATTGGAGCCAGGAGTAAGCCAACCTTGACTCCAATCAGTGTGATGATATTGGATGTGTTGCTGACAGCTGTCCTGCCCTTAAAAAACACACACCTGTTTTGGGTTTACTGGTTTCAAGAAGCACTGTCTGATGTGAACCATGCCTCGCAGAAAAGAGCTCTCAGAAGACCTACGATCAAGAATTGTTGACTTGCATGAAGCTGGAAAGGGTTACAAAAGTATCTCCAAAAGCCTTGATGTTCATGTGTCCACGGTAAGACAGACTGTCTACAAATGGAGAATGTTTAGCACTGTTGCTACTCTCCCTAGGCGTGGTCGTCCTGTAAAAATGACTGCAAGAGCACAGCGCAGAATGCTGCATGAGGTAAAGAAGAATCCCAGAGTGTCAACTAAAGACCTACAGAAATCTCTGGCACATGCTAACATTTTTGTTAACACATCTACAATAAGGAAAACATTAAACAAGAATGGAGTACATGGGAGGACACCACGGAGGAAGCCATTGCTGTCCAAAAAGAAGATTGCAGCACGTTTGAAGTTTGCAAAAAAACACCTGGATGTTCCACAGCACTACTGGCAAAATATACTGTGGACAGATGACACCAAGATTGAGTTGTTTGGGAAGAACACACAACACTATGTGTGGAGAATAAAAGGCACAGCACACCAACATCAAAACCTCATCCCCACTGTAAAACATGGCGGAGGGAGCATCATGGTTTGGGGCTGCTTTGCTGCCTCAGGGCCTGGACGGATTGTTATCATTGATGGGAAAATGAATTCCAGAGTTTATCAAGACATTTTGCAGGAAAACGTACGACCATCTGTCCGCCAACTGAAGCTCCGCAGAGGATGGGTGATGCAACAGGACAATGACCCAAAGCATACAAGTAATTCAACAAAACAATGGCTGCAACAGCACAGAATACGCCTTCTGGAGTGGCCCAGTCAGAGTCCTGACCTCAACCCGATTGAAATGCTGTAGCATGACCTTAAGAGAGCGATTCACACCAGACATCCCAAGAATATTGCTACACTGAAACAGTTTTGTGAAGAGGAGTGGTCCAAAATGACTCCAGATCGTTGTGCAGGTCTGATCTGCAACTACAGGAAACGTTTGGTTGAGGTTATTGCTGCCAAAAGGAGGGTCAACCAGTTAATAAGTCCAAAGGTTCACATACTTTTTCCTCCCTGCACTGTGAATGTTTACATGTTATGTGCAATTAAACCATGGCAACATCTAATGTTTGTGTAGTATTATGTTCAGCAGACTGTGTTCTTCTATTGTTGTGACTTAGATGACGTTCAGAGCACATTTTATGCCCAATTCATGCAAAACTCCACGTAATCCCAAGGGGTTCACATACTTTTTCTTGCAACTGTATGTATGGGTAGCCATACACAAAAGAGTAACCAGAAGGTAAAATAAAACACTTCATCTATCAGAATGATGACTGATTATATCGATATCATACAAATCTGTTATCTCTTAAATTACCACATTTTGGGACAATTCCTTGAAAAGTTCACATTTAGGTGGGCTAAATCTCTGAAATTCTCACTGATACATAGGTAATATAAGACATTAGCTTGTTAAAACATGTCTAGTGAGAGGTAGCTTTACGTTTGAATAATGTAATCAGACTTATAACTTCCAAATGGTGACGTTTACTTTAGTTTGTAAGCATCTAATAGACTGCTCTATGCTCTACCTAATTCTTTGTAAATGTACTGCCTATTATGTAGTCAAAACGTAGAAAAGAAGAATATATGAGCACATTCAAGAAAGAGCGCAGGCATGCCCTTTCTCTCCTTGCAGTGAGCAGAACATAGTCCATGCTTAGGACTTCTAAGGACTTCTTTTTAATCTGGATGCTGGAGGTAGGACACTTTTAGGGGGAGGTTCCTGTGCCAAGCCTTGGGCATTTCTGCAACATATAGACAATACCCTTTTACTGTCCTCTATGGAGTGGCTAATTATAATCCTTATTACTTCTCTATAACCATGCCTTAGACCTAGCACCACTATTTTATACTTGATATATATGGTTAAGGTGCTCTAAATGTATTCAACATAACCCAACACAGAAGGTCTGTATGTTTTATTAATCTTGGGATGACTTGATTTAATACAATACACCAACTGAAAACTATTCTTCTCAAGCTATTATTAGAAAATGCTTAACTTGGGAAAAAAGCTAAGCATCTTTAACATGTCTCCATTTGTTACAGGTATTTATCCAACACATCGTTCTCTGGACAAACAGGGCGTATCTATGTAACAGGCAATAATCTGGTCCACACTGAGCGCCACTACAAGATTTGGAGCCTTGTGCGTGACTCTGTAGGGCATCCAACATGGGTTACTGTGGGAGGCTGGCATGAAGGTAAAATGGAAGTGGAGGAAGGTTTGTGGCAGAATCGAATTAAAAAACATGAACCAGTTTCAGTAATGACACCACGTACCAAACTCCGAGTGGTAACTCTGGTGGAGCATCCTTTTGTTTTCACACGAGAAGTTGATGCAGATGGCAGTTGCCCAGCTGGCCAAATGTGTTTGGATCCTCGGACTAATAACTCTGCCTTATTAGGTATGCTGTTTGAAGAACTTAACTCACCAAATGGCTCTGTACCATTGGAATACAAAACATGCTGTTTTGGTTACTGCATTGACTTATTAGAAAAATTATCTGAAGATCTTGGGTTCGATTTTGAACTGTATATTGTTGGAGATGGAAAATATGGTGCACGGAAGGGGAATCACTGGACAGGATTAGTTGGGGACTTGTTGAGTGGAGCAGCCCACATGGCTGTCACCTCATTTAGCATCAACTCAGCTCGAAGCACTGTAATTGACTTCACCAGTCCTTTTTACTCAACAAGTCTTGGTATCCTGGTAAGAATGAAAGACACTGCCTCCCCTATTGGAGCCTTTATGTGGCCCTTACACTGGTCCATGTGGTTGGGTATATTTGTGGCTTTGCACATTACAGCATTGTTTCTCACATTCTATGAATGGAAAAGTCCTTTTGGCATGACCCCACATGGACGTAATCGTATGAAGGTCTTCTCTTATTCTTCTGCACTCAACTTATGTTATGCTATTCTCTTTGGGAGAACAGTCTCAAGTAAAACACCCAAATGTTGCACAGGCAGAGTTCTCATGAACCTTTGGGCCATTTTCTGCCTACTTGTCTTGTCAAGTTACACTGCAAACCTTGCTGCAGTCATGGTAGGAGAGAAGACTTTTGAGGCTTTGTCTGGAATCCATGATCCAAAGGTACGTAATCCATATGTACTATAAGGGATAAAGATAGATTTTATATATATATATATATATATATATATATATATATATTTCAAGGCTAATAATGCCTAGTTCTTGTTAGTACATGCAAAACTTTATCTTTACTAGTTCAAAGGATGACAACAGATGTCTCTAAGATCTGTTTTTACTCAATATGATAAAGAGAGTATATTACAGGGCTTGAAATTTCCCCTCGCCTGTTCGCCAATGGCGAGTGGAAATTATGGCGGGGGCGAGTGTGTCCCCCAGGGCCGTCTTACTGAGCAGGCTTGGAGCTCAGGCCAGATCTGTCATTGGCACTGGGAGCCGTCAGACTGCTCAATTGCTGAGCACAGTGAAAGCAAAGCAAGGAGTGTGTGCTGTGCTCTCTGCCTCCCCCTAGAATGCAGTACCCGAATCTGTGACTGAACAAAGAAGTACTGCAACTTTTTATGGGGTGTGTGTGTGTGTACATGTGTTTGTGTGTGTCTAAGTATGCATGTACAATTGTACATGTGTCTGTGTGTATGTACATGTGTGTATCTGTACATGTGTCTGCGTGTATGTACATGTATGTGTGTGTGTGTGTACATGTGTGTGTGTGTACATGTGTCTGTGTGTGCGTGCATGTACATGTGTGTGTTTGTGTGTATGTACATACATGTGTCTGTGTGTACATGTGTCTGTGTATGTATGTACATGTGTCTGTGCGTGTGTATTTCTGTGTATGTACATGTATCTGTGTGTATGCGTGTCCGTACGTGCCTGTGTGTATATACATGTGTCTGTATGTGTGTGTGTGTGTGTACAGGTGTCTCTGTTTGTGTGTGTTTGTTGGTGGCGAGTAACTCTAAGGCCTGGCTAGTAGCTCAGGACTTGAAATTTTAAGCCCTGGTTATATATATATATATATATATATATATATATCAGGGCTAATAATGCCTATTTCTTGTTAGTACATGTAAAACTTTATCTTTACTAGCTCAAAGGATGACAACAGATGTCTCTAAGATCTGTTTTTTCTCAATATGATAATTTTGCCTTGTATTTCCAGTAGGGGGTAGTTATCTACCAGCTTCCTATATTTTTCTTGAAGATCTCCCATAGAGATCTAGGCTCTGGCCTCCTGCCACAAACCTACAAGCCATATCATCTCACAGACTGCATTGGATTAAACATTTATTCCTAGAATTCAATATGGTGTATTAACTAAAATGCATGGTATCTGTTGTGAACCTAGTATGAAGCTGGGACCTAGAGGGAAAGTTAGTCACAGGAAAAAATTTTAAGTTACAGAGAAGTAAGAAAAGTAGTGAGGCATGACGTGCAGGTTTTGTATATTACTCGGTTGGGTATTGACAGCTCTGCAGCTTAGAACATTTCTTAGCTGGCATGTCTCCTGGAAGAATGAACCTTCAATCCATCACCATACACTACCCTATTATCTTCAAAAATGGAAAAAGGAGCTGAAATATCCTATATAACCCCACAGTCTGCACACCACCAGCTAACGACCACTCTTCCACTTCTCACTCATTCAGAGGAACTACTGTTTCTGATACGCCAATGAGCAGTGCAATTCTCTGCTGTGAGGTGCCAGGAATCTATGTATACTTTAACCCAGGCTTTACTGTCCTGTACTGCACTGGCTAGTCAGTTCTGTGTTGGAAGAAGATGTGGCTGCTCCCTTCTAGTGGCTGTGAGGCTCAGAAGTTTGGGCAGGTTTTGGTCATGTTAGTCCTAGCTGTAGGATGTATTTTCAAAGTTGGATGTAAACTCCATTCTTTCTACAACTCCAGAAAATCAAAACACCACTGCAATATATTGTGCATTCTTGTTTGATGACACTACTGGTGTACAGTATATAGACCAATGTGTTCTGTGAAGCTTTGTACAGTATATAAGGGAAAAGTACTGGGTATGGAGTATTATAGTAGTAAATTGAACAGTGGGGTACAGGGGCGGACTGACAACTCATGGGGCCCCCGGGCAATAGGGGATTATAGGGCCCCTGTGACCTTGCCCAAACTCAAAAAATCCTATGAAAAAGGTACCAGGGGCATCTCATGGGGCCCCCTACTGACCCCAGGCCCTCGGGCAGTGCCCGACTTTCCAAATGGTCAATCCACCCCTGGTAGGGTAGAGCTATTAGTATTGTTGGAAAGAGTGTATACTTATGCAAAATAAGGTGAAGATGGACTAGGGACTAAGTAGGTCTTGGCATTCTTATGACCCACTTTCAGAAGCATGGACATTTCTTTACAAGGTCAATAATCATTTTTGATAAGGCAAGACCTACAAATGAATACGTTATCTCATTATGTGTTAAAGTGTTACTAAACCCAGGGCCCTGCATTCACTATATCTGGTCTCCCACAGTACACAGAACATGGAAATGCAATTATTTTAGTAAATATAAACTGCTAAATATCTTTTATCATCAGCAGTTAGAGCAGTCTTGTGACTTTCATCTGTTTCCAGCCCACCACTAGTTAAAGCTTGTAGTAGTTTTCTTTCTTCTCTAGGAGGATAGAAATCCCCTGACCCTCTGTCTGGACAGTGCTGATTTGTCCTGTGCTAATTACATGCACTCTCCCAAGGAAAAAAAAAACCCTCTCTAGCAATACACACCAAATTGAGCATGTGCATGCCTGCAGTTCAGTCTGGAGATAAGTGGTGGTCGCATGAAAAAGAGGAGGAACAGAGAAGAAAGGATCAAACAGCTTTTTTACACAATGCAGAGGATTAACCCCTTAGGTTCCACAGTGAGAATAACAAGCATGCTTTACTGCATATACAGACTGATTTTACTGTGGTGGGCTTAGTAACACTTTAAGTCTACAGCATGAATTTACTTTAAGAACAGTTTTTGGTCTTCAGAGGGTAATCACTTTGAATGCTAACATTTCATGGGGTTAGAACTCATGGTGGACTTTTTATAAAGTTATTTTCTGGAGCTTCTAGTGGGTTTCTTCTTGTGGATGCTCCACCTATATGGCAATTAATAAAATGGCTCTAATTCAGAAGCTGCTTAGATCTACTATACATCATATTCATCACAAAGGGTTATATGGTTTATGTTTTTCAGTCATTTCTCATTTATTCTGGTTCTCGTGTGACACTTGCGATATAACGAACCTCATTTACTTTATATTGGCATCAACAATTCACAATTCAGTATATTCATTCCATTTGATGTTTAGTGGTCATTCGGTATATGGCAAATGTATTGTATTCAATGGTTTTAGAGGTTCTTCTCTTAGGGGATAATGCTGGCCACCTGCATCTCAGCAACCAAGAATGCTAGACAACAGGAGCTGCCTCTGTCCTAGTACAAAAAATATGGGACAAACTGCATCCTGTATTGAATCATTATAAATGCAGCATTGTAGATAGAACCCTAGGTTATGGGGGCAAACAAGAGTAGCTGTACAGGTGTGGCAGTTGAGAAAGATGAAAAGTGGAGTACAGGGAGGCAGAAGAGGCTAATGAAACGAAAAATGAAGGCCGATTAGAAAAACCTTAGAGGTTGTGTGCACAGGTTATTTAATGTTTATATGTGTTTAAACTGATGTTTTATTAATTTATTTATTTATTTTTTCATTTATTTTACTATATGTACAACCTTTGTTTTTCCAATGTACTGCAGAAGATTTTCCCTTTCAGGTACAATATAGTTTGTTGAAACCTCATTTAAAGCCTTACTGGAGGAGGGAGGTGCAATATGGCCTTGAGCATAAGTAAATAAAGAAAATATATGCCAAACCACTACACATTCCCTTTTAAACATATTAAAGTAGGCTGCATTGATTTAAGTGTTTGTTTTGACAGTCAAATGCTGGTTGGAGGAGGTTGAAATTGCCTGTAAAATGGCTTATGCATTATACTATTACCACATTTCTATTTATGTGCCTTTACAGATGCATGCATGGATGTAGCCATGTTGCTGGTATGCATCTTGTTGTATTTTCATACATTTAGTGTTTCTACAATATACACTCACCAGCCACTTCATTAGGTACACCTTGCTAGTACCGGGTTGGACCCCCTTTTGCCTTCAGAACTGTCCTAATTCTTCATGGCATAGATTCAACAAGGTATTGGAAACATTCCTCAGAGATTTTGGTCCATAAGGACATGATAGCATCACGCAGTTGCTGCAGATTTGTCAGCTGCACATCCATGAATCATTGATACAAGGCAAGATGGATCCATGCTTTCATGTTGTTTACACCAAATTCTGACCCTACCATCTGAATGTCGCAGCTGAAATTGAGACTCATCAAACCAGGCAATGTTTTTCCAATCTATTGTCCAATTTTGGTGAGCTTGTGCGAATTGTAGCCTGTTTCCTGTTCTTAGCTGACAGGAATGGCACCCGGTGTGGTCTTCTGCTGCTGTAGCCCATCTGCTTCAAGGTTTGACATGTTGTGCATTCAGAGATGGTATTCTGCATACTTTGGTTGTAACAAGTGGTTATTTGAGTTATTGTTGCCTTTCTATCATCTTGAACCAGTCTGCCTATTCTCCTCTGACCTTTGACATCAAAAGGCATTTTTCGTCCGCACAACTGCCATACACTGTAATTCCTAGAGATGGTTGTACGTGAAAATCCCAGTAGATCAGCAGTTTTTGAAATACTCAGACCAGCCTGTCTGGCACCAACAACCATGTCACGTTCAAAGTACTCAAATCCCCTTTCTTCCCCATTCTGATGCTTGTTTTGAACTTCAGCAAGTTGTCTTCACAACATCTAGATGCTTAAATGCATTGAATTGCTGCCATGTGATTGACTGATTAGCAATTTGTGTTACCAATCAAATGAACAGGTGTACCTAATAAAGTGGATAGTTAGTGTATTTTATAGCTTTACCCTTATATCTGTTGTGTGGCTTACATGAGATATTTTCCGGTCAATAGACACAGAGAGCTTCAGTTTGTTAGGACAACTTCTTAGGGTTGTAGATCACATCTACCTATCATATATTGGTTTATGTGCTCTGTTGTCTGTATGGTTTGATGAGTTGTTCATACTACCTAATTATTCAGCTATTTTTTATTTTTTTTTATTATTAATTGGTATCTTCATTGGGATTGGCCCTAGCTAGATAACCACCTCAGCTAATTATCCAAAAGAAATGTTGACTGTTAAATTTAGAGCTATATCTACATTTCAAGTACACAAGAGACAGTCTCTGACCACTACTAAAAACGATCCAGAGTACTCCAGTTAACATCATAACAATATCAGGATATGTTATTAACATATTAAAAACATTTTCTATTGAACACCATACCACATGGCCTTGGGTTGACACTCAATGCTGTATATATCTTCTACTAAAATGGCCACCCAGTGAACATACTGTATGTGAACTCACAAAACTGAGCATAGATACTGTAAGAACAACATTACTGTAACATTATACAGTATAGCGTGGGGTAAAAACACAGAAAGTCATACAAAATAGTTGCCACTAAAACAGATCACTGTATCAATATTATACATATCCCAGCGTATAGCAACTGTATAAACCCAAATGTGATATTAAGGATATGATACTTCTATTCAACAACATAGGAAACAATCTAGGAAACAATGGAATTTGTAAAACCAGCAGCAAATATGACAAATTTTCAACACCATCAGCGACAATACAGTCCTAGTTAGTATTCAGCAGAGGAGACGTATACAAAGTAGTAAGCAAAATAGGTGCAAAGCATACATATAAAATGATAAGAAAAGCCCTGCAGGGCATATCATTCTTCTGCAATACGAAGTTCAGCAATACATCATCCCATTTATTCGTCACCCACTAGATGGTATGCATAAATCAATATTTGACAACTTTCTAAAATTGCAGCAGACAATGGCAGTCACACCCTAGAACAGTGTCTGCCTAGTAGAACTCCTTATAAATAGTAAATAGTTGAAGACTATTGTCTCACACACCTATTTTTAAGTACATTTATAGTATAAAGCTGCCCATACATGCTGGCCAGTTTCTGATGAACCAGCCGAACTTGTTCTGCCAGACCCCCTGCCCACAATCCTTCAACTGAAAAATGTAAGGCCTCAGGCAGAAAATTGTCCGCCAACCAGTGGTTGCATCCAATCAGATGCAATCGCTGTTGGGGTATTCAGAATACAGAAGCCCAGCAGAAGAACTCGTCTTCTAGCAGGGATAGGATTAATCTGTTAGATTTAGTTTTTTTTTGTTCAGCCCGCAAACTGAAGAAAAAAATCTATAATTAAATGGTTAGCTTTAGAAAGAACACAGGGTGCTTAAACTGATTTCAGGGGGCTATCCCACCAAACCCCATGACCACAATATATATCATATATATATATTATATAAATTAAACACAGCCACCTAGATGCACCAAATAGATAAAGTATTGGATTGTGTCAATAATGTATAGTATATTGTACTGATGTCCCTATACTGTTCAATTGCTTGTAGTTTAGAAATGATATCCTGAGCCCTCATGCACACGGGACGTTTTGATAACGCTGGTAACGTTAGCTGTGTAAAGTTACGTTAAAAATGTGAGTTTTTCCTCTTTTTTTGCATTAGCATTTAGCAGCGTTTTTCTGTGATTAGCTGCGTTTTTCCACATTTATTTGCAAAAAAAAAGTCCAAAAACGACAGTTTGCAGAGTTTTATTACGTTTTGCCATGTTTTTCAGCACTAGAACGTTTTTACAGCTAAAAAACTCCTCTAGAAACCCACTAGTCCTGGGTTTTTTCCAGCCAAAAAACATCCCAGCCAAAAAACGTTGATTGCAGTCTATGTGTGCATGAACACATAGGATAACATGCTGGGGGGTTTACTAGCTGTAGAAAAAAACCCCAAAACCAGCAGCTGTAAAAACGTCAAATGTGCATGAGGGCTAAGCTTTACTAAAATAGTTGTAGAATATACTGTATCTGGAATAACAAATGAATGTGTTTTCTGGGATTAAACCAGTGATGGTATGAGTCACAGGAGTGCCAGATTTAACACTACAATGAGAATAGATGCTGTATTTGTAGAAGTAAAATAACAGCAGCTGTATTCAATAAAGCACAGTGTTTGACAACAGTATAATCCATCTGCAACAGAAGTGCAACTCAAAATGTTCCTAAATGGCATAATCCTTATGCCAAGGGAAGGGGCAGGATGAAATATAGTTCAGATCAGGGGTAGGCAACATTAAAGAGATGGAGATCTACCTAAACAACATGGGAGAAGTCACAGATCACCTGGCACAGTGTTGCCCAATGATGCCTCCTCACGCCTCATTTAAACCTCTAATTGCTGTACTACCGTGCTGCAATCATGTGCATTGCTCTGCAATTATAGGTTTATATCAGTTGGTGAGGAGGCAACATTGGCTCCATCCTACCTGTCAAACACACTCGGATAGCTTTTCAGAGGAGCAGCAGTGCCTGCTGCACTTGTGAATGAGTCCTGAGTTGCATTCGGCGAGAGCACCCTTAGGACTTGCTGACACATGAGGTAGGGAGGTGGCAAAACCATGCAGTTGAGCCACTGTTTTACCGTCCCTATTCCCTACCCCCTTTAGCTGCAGAGGCAGTAGCCAAAGGTGTATACATGCAGGAATAATACCCCTTGTTGAGTTATAAGCCCTGTCATGCTTGGTGGGAGTAGCACCCACCAAACATGACCCATTCAAGCAACTGCTTGATTCTGCGGGGTTCAAAGCGTTAAAGCAGGTGCAGAGGAGGTAACACATCCTCTTCACCACCCGCTTTAACCCATGGTTTCTGTATTGCACAAGGTTACAGGGTGCTTGCAGAGCGGCCTAATTAATTTGTATGGGTCATGCTTGTGGGTGGTACACACACCAAGAGTGACAAGGTGTATAACTCCTGCTTTGGTCACAGTGGGGAAGGTAAAAATGCATCTTGAGTATGGAGTTTTACCACCCCCCCCCCCCCCAAACTGCAAATGAGCCCTTACTGGCCTTAAGGTGTTAGTGCTTTCAGAAAGCGCACCAAACCCGTAGGATATAATAGAAGTCTATGGCTAAGCCCAGCTAACCCACAGAAAAACTGCAGGTACACTGCACTGCACCTACAGTGCAGGCAAACCACAGCTCATCAGTTTGAAAGCAGCCCTATACTATTATGCCCAGCTTATTGCTTGACACTAACCTGAAGACCTCTTCTTTCTTGCTGCTGGCACCGCTCTAGAGACTGCTAGCAGGGATAAGGCCACACAGTGGCTAAATGGTTAGCACTTCTGCCTGGCAGTACTAGGGTCATTGGTTTGAATCCCAACCACAGCACCACCTGCCTGGAATTTGCATGTTGTGCCTGTGTGGGTTTCCTCAGGGTACTCCAGTTTCCTCCCACATTCCAAAGACATGCTGGTTGGTTAATTGGCTTCTCTCTAAATTGTCCTGTGTATGTATGAATGTGAGTTAGGGAATTTAGATTATACACCCATTGAGGGTTAGGGACCAATGTGAATGTACAATATATATGTAAAGTGCTGAGTAAATTAACAGCGCTATATAAGTCCCTGAAATAAATAAATAAGAGGTGGAGTGCAGTTGGTATCACTCTGTCTGGTACAGGAGTCAATGCTACAGAAGAGGCATTGGCTTATGTTGCTCCTGTTCCGTCTGCGGCTGCCTGCTCTGGATACCAGCGCAACTACAACTTTACAAGAAGTCCATCTGCACTGTACTCTGTTTGATGCTCTGGTATGATGGGTCAGAAAGCCCAGACAGCAATCTACCAGTCACCTGCGATCAACTGGTAGATTGTGAGGAACGGGTTGCCGAACCTGGAATATTGTGTCTGGGTTTCAGGCTGTCTGAAACCCGGACACATGATTCAAAACCTGGACTGTCCAGGTGAATCCCATAGAGATGGCAACCCTACAGAATAGGTGTCAGTCATACCAGATCCACCTCCAGCTGCATGTGCAGAATGAGCTTTTAGAAGGGTACTGGAGCAAAATCACATTCGAGTCACACCAATTTTGGTCAAGTACACTATATTGCCAAAAGTATTGGGACGCCTGCCTTTACACGCACATGAACTTTAATGGCTTCCCAGTCTTGGTCCGTAGGGTTCTATATTGAGTTGGCCCACCCTTTGCAGCTATAACAGCTTCAACTCTTCTGGGAAGGCTGTCCACAAGGTTTAGGAGTGTGTCTATGGGAATGTTTGATCATTCTTCCAGAAATGCATTTGTGAAGTCAGGCACTGATGTCAGATGAGAAGGCCTGGCTCACAGTCTCCACTCTAATTCATCCCAAGGGTGTTCTACCGGGTTGAGGTCAGATTGTGCAGGCCAGTCTAGTTCCTCCACCCCAAACTCGCTCATCCATGTCTTTATGGACCTTGCTTTGTGCACTGGTGCGCAGTCATGTTGGAACAGGAAGGGGCCATCCCCAAACTTCCCACAAAGTTAGGAGCATGAAATTGTCCAAAATGTCTTGGTATGCTGATGCCTTAGGAGTTCTCTTCACTGAAACTAATGGGCCAAGCCCAACCCCTGAAATACAACCCCACACCATAATCCCCCCCCCTCCACCAAACTTTACACTTGGCACAATGCAGTCAGGCAAGTATCGTTCTCCTGGCAACCGCCAAACCCAGACATGTCCATCGGATTGCCAGAGAAGCGTGATTTGTCACTCCAGAGAGCACATCTCCACTGCTCTAGAATCCAGTGTGGCATGCTTTACACCACTGCATCCGGCGCTTTGCTTTGCACTTAGTGATGTAAGGGTTGAATGCAGCCGCCTGGCCATGGAAACCCATTCCATGAAGCTCTCTACGCATTGTTGTTGTGCTAATCTGAACTTAGTTTGGAGGTCTTTAGCTATTGACTCAGCAGACCTTTGACGACTTCTGCGCACTGTGTGCTTCAGCATGCGCTGACCCCGCTGTCATTTTACATGGCCTACCACTTTGTGGCTGAGTTGCTGTTGTTCCCAGTTGCTTCCACTTTGTTATAATACCACTAACAGTTGACCGTGGAATATTTAGTAGCAAGGAAATTTCACGGATGGACTTATTGCACAGGTGGCGACCTATCACGGTACCACGCTTGAATTCACTGAGCTCCTGAGAGCGACCCATTCTTCCACAAATGTTTGTAGAAGCAGTCTGCATGCCTAGGTGCTTGATTTTATATACATGTGGCTATGGAAGTGTTTGGAAGACCTGAATCCAATGATTTGGAGGGCTGGCCCAATACTTTTGGCAATATAGTGTATGTATGCAAGTGTTCTGGCAACAGGAGTTGTTAAGGACTCCATGCAAAATGTCTGTGAAATTCAGCAGTAGAGTAGCTGACACTGCAAGACAATACTGAACCACCAATACATTAAACAAAATTACATCCTCTTACAAGAAACCAAAGATTATGCCAGGCAAGCAAAATCCTTTTTTTTTTTTTAAGGCAAAGTAAGTCCATCTAAAAGTGATGGCTTTTCCCTTAGCTTAAACAGAAAGTACAGCAATTTGTAGTGAGTACCTACTTGGAATTATTATTGCAGTAATTAAATACATTAGTGGTGTATCTCACAGCACTTTAGAGGTGGTTTCTTTTGTGTCAGTATTACCTTAATGGTTGTACTGTTCCCTTGCTAATACATGATATGTAGAGGGTTCCTGTATTTAACTTAATTCAACCTATCTGCAATTGTGAAGATACAGTATCTGCTGCACAGGGAGTACATTGTTTTCACTGAGTTGTCCAACTCTTTGATTTGCATTGTGAGAAGAAGCAACAAAGCACAACCCCTGTGTAGCACTACAAAGCAGGGAGTATGCAGTCAGCAAATGTGACTGCCCCCATGCACCTATAAAATCATAAATTATATTTTGAAATAAATATTTTAAAATGATTTTAAAGTCAAAGGTTTTCCTTCCTTAATGTTGTTTGTCCACCAACCCCCCCCCCCCCCCCCATACTTACCTGAGTCCTACATCGATTCAGCATTCAGCAGGTCTGCAGCAGCATTGGTCTCTCTCTCTGCTATCACAGGACAGATTGATATCAGTGGGAGCCATTGGCTTCTGCTGCTGTCAATCAAATCCCATGAGGAGGGATCTGATGGGGGGGTTGCCGAGCCACACTGTGTGTGTCTATGGATGTCCACGACCCAGCTTGGGAGAGTGCCCCCATAGCACACAGTTTGCTATGAATGCATATTCAGGAGAGAAGGAGTGGGCAGTGTTGGCAGGGGGCCCCAGTAGATGAGGTAAGGGACCAATCTGTCCAATATCCTTGTTCAGAGCAGGTGAGTATAAGCCTCTTTTTTCATTTTAGGTAAAAAAGATTTTAATATCACTTTATAATAAAGTGTTACTAAACCCAGGACCGTGCATTCACTGTATCTGGTCTCCCATACTACAAATAATATGGTAATGCCATTATTTTAGTAAATATAAACTGCTAAATACCTTTTCTCATCAGCAGTTGGAGCAGTCGTTGTGACTTCTATCAAAGTCCAGCAGAGCACTGGTTAAAGCTTGTAGGAGGAGTTTTCATTCTCCTCTAGGAGGATGCAGGACTCCTAACCTCTGTCTTGACAGTGCTGATTGGCCCAGTGCTGATCACATGCACTCTGCCAAGAAAAAGAAACCTCTATAACAATACACACTAAACTGAGCATGTGCAGAGTGACTCCAAACCTCTGTTTTATCAGGAGATATTTAGGGAATAATGGAAGAGGGGGAGAATCAGAAAAGACAGGATCAAACATCCTTTTTACACAATGTGGAGGATTAACCCCTTAGGTTCCACAGTGAATATAACAAGCATGCTTTACTGGATCTACAGACTGATTTTTACTGTTGTGGGTTTATTAACACTTTAATTTACTATTTGAATTTTATTTTAATAATTTTCATATTATTTGGTAGTGTGAAGTTGGCCAGCCCCATCCTGCCTACTGTAACTATCTAGTGGACGTAAATTGATGACCTTTGTGGCTATTAAGACGGTGCAGGAGATGGGGGAAGCAAGCCCACTCCTAGAGTCACCAGAAAGTGTTGACATTTGCATTTTATTACACTCCATTATTCATGGTGCTGGGGCATGCTAGAAGACATCATAGGGCACGTGCAAGCTCTGCTAGTTGCCTGCATTGTTGTACTACAATCTATTTAGTACTATAGTGCACTGACAGGTTTTCTGGATTTATGGTTCCATTTAATTAGGTCACTGGTAAACAGGCTTTGCTATATATTAATATTACATTATTAATATCCAACAGTGACTTTAATTGTTCTTGCAGCAGAGGTTTGGTCTGGGCATCATCTTAGTTTTAAAAATGAGGGAATCTGCAGTCTTACGATATAATGTAAAAAATGAATTGCACTTGACTGAAAATTCATCTTGTAAAACCATGAGACAAAATATATGGGAATTACTTTTAAGGAATGTGTAATCAGACTTTGCATGACAATTATATTTCTTTCATTTCAGCTTCATCATCCTTCTCAGGGTTTCCGTTTCGGAACGGTGTGGGAAAGCAGCGCAGAGCAATACATTAAAAAAAGTTTTCCTGAAATGCACAGCTACATGCGAAGGTTCAGCGTCCCATCCACCTCAGATGGAGTCCAAATGTTAAAGTGAGGAGGCATTTCAATGACAGGGTGGGCACAACTGTTAGACAATATAATATGATGTGGGGGCATCAGTGTTTAATTAAGAAAAGGCCAAAAGTATCAGGGACATAGAAGGCTAAACATCTGATCAGTACCAACGTTACGTAATCTTCTTCAAATAAGTCACCTACTATATGTTATCCTGCACCACAACATCTCCAGCACATCTAAATCAATCGCTTTTAAAAATCCATCATGTTTCCTATGCATTAGTCTCAAAATCATACAGAATGAGAATTTAAGATCTACCGCTATACTCAGTGGCCCGAAAAATAGAAACCCTGTCCATGGCATTTATGTGAGAGACATGGATGGCTCAGTCCATAACAGCCAATCAGCAGTCCATAACACAACATTTAATATCACCAAAAGGACACTAATATTAAAATGCACAATGCATCGCAGTCTTAGTTCTACTGTACATTAGTCTCAAAATCATACAGAATGAGAATTTAAGATCTACAGCTATACTCAGTGGCCCGAAAAATAGAAAACCTGTCCATGCAGCAGGACTGTGCCCACACTTGCTGTTGTAGAGAAGAACTACATAAATAGAAGCTGACCTCAGAGATTCAATTTCTACCCATGATTTGGATGTGAGTTGATTCACCAGAACAGAGTTAAAATGAAATCAGACTTCAGCAGGAAGATGGGTTTAGGCAATGCCAAGGGCATACATTTGTAGAGTCTTTGTGCAGGCTTGTGTGTAGGATGAATAGGCCATAACACAAAAAAACTTCTCCAAAAACATATTATGTTTGGCATTTACGTGAGAGACATGGATGGCTCAGTCCATAACAGCCAATCAGCAGTCCATAACACAACATTTAATATCCCCAACAGGACACTAATATTAATATGCACAATGCATCGCAGTCTTAGTTCTATGTGGAATAACAGCACATAATCACACAGGGCACCAGGCCTAACCAAAGGAAGCATATGGAGTAGGTTAAACAACATATTCATAGGACTGCCAATGACTACATCTCCCTTATTGTAACATCATGGTATGATAAACACAAATACAACATCTATAGAAAGCAGTATGCAGCCATCAACCTTGGGCAGTTGCATGAAATGTGTTCTTGATAAGCCAAAATATATTATAGGCTAAGAAAATGTAGGCAATATTTCAACCACTTGCCCTCCAGAGGATTTTTGCGTTACGGCACTGCGGTATTTTAACTAACAATTGTGCAGTCATGCAATGCTACACCCAAATGAAATTTACTTCCTTTTTCCACCACAAATAGAGCTTTCTTTTGGTGGTATTTGATTGCCTGTGCGTTTTTATTTTTTGCGCTATTAAAAAAAAAGTCTGACAATTTTGAGCAAAAAAACAATATTTTTTACTTTTTGCTATTAACCACAAAAAATTTTTTTAAAATCAAATTTCGTCATAAATTTAGGCCAAAATGTATTCTGTGACATAAAGAATGTAAATTAATTTGTTTACATTAAAGTTATAGTGTCTGCAAATGGTGGTATATATACTGAAATTTTTATTTGTATTTTTTTTTTTAATAACTAGTAATGGCGGCGATCAACAACTTATGGCGGGACTGCGGCGGCATTCTGACACTGGGTGGGAACTGACTAACTGCCACTGACATCCCAATGACACTAATACAGTGACCAGTGCTAATAACAAACACTGACACTGTACTAATGCCACTGAGCAGGAAGGGGTTAACATTTAGGGCGATCAAAGGGTTAACTGTGCTGTGTGCTATTTTACATAATGTGCTGTGTGTGTTTTACTAGGGAAATATGCTTCTGTGTATTTCTCTGCTGTGCAGAGAAATACACAGCAGCATGTTCTTGCTGGCAGAAGAGAGACCTGTGTTGTTTACATACAGGTCTCTCCCGTCAGTTTTATTCGGTGATCACTGGGTGTAGGCGAGGAATCTCCATCTGGGACACGGTGATTGACATCCGTAGCTGCCAATGGCAGCGCGGGTAGGGCGGCATGCGTGCGTGTGCCCCCTACCTGGAAATGCAAAATCATGTATATATACGTGATTTTCCGCACCCGTGCCGCCCTGTAGCAGTGCTTCTGCTATAGGACGGACGGGCAGGGGCAACGGCTACTCAAAAAAGCATGGCACTGTGTAGATATTAACATAAAAACAGCTAGGACAGTTATTGGGAAGTACACCTTATAAAAGAACAGGATAAGAACGGGCATTTGTAAGAATCTATCTACTCTTAAAGAAGAAGTATAGCCAAAGCTCATTTGACTGTACTTTCCCTGTGAATTACAGAAGTGCAGTTCGTTCTGCACTTCTGCAATCCTTTTTTTGTCAGCCGACAGCGGGCTAAAGTCACTCAGCTGGTCGAGGCTGAGGAAAGACTTCAACCACATGGTCAGGGTCAATCCAGGAGCCTGAACCAGCACTTGGCTCAGCCTCTCAGCGATCTGCCATCAGCTCCCTCCCCTTCCACAGCCCAGAACTCCAGTGAGCACTGCAGGGAGAGGGGAACAGAGCAGACAGAGGTGACTGAAAGTCCCAGCTCTCTGCTCACAGCGGCAGGGAGAACTGAGTGATCAGCGGTGTTGCTCAATTCTCACCCTTAGAGCCAGCGGAGGACAGATGCATCATCGGATCGATGGTGCATCCATCTAGGTAAGTATGCTTAAAAAAAAAAACACTAGTTAGAATGATGCAGATTTGCCTTTTGTGGCTAGGTATGAATTATTTTAATCATTTGCATTCTTTCCCTGTCAGAGTAGAAATGTCAACCCACTGTCACACAGTAAGGCCCCATTGAAGTTGATCAGTCTGAGCTTAGGGCTGATTTATCACACTCTGTCTACTGCTGGAGAAGAAATACTGTGATATATTTCCAGCCATCAGTTTCTTTTTGAAACCCTCACAGAACCTTACAATAGATCTAATTAATTTGTCCTCAAGTGCCGTGCATTGTTATTGGACACAAAATGAGCTAGTTTTAGGAGCAGGGGAACAGGATTTTTGGAAGCATAAGTACACAAGAAGCGTACAATAAACTGACACTATACATAAACACAAATCTTTACTTTGAAAGTTATGAAAAATCATGGCAACTTTGAGTTCCAAAACAGCTTGAATGGCAATAATATACATTGGGGTTACATAGTTACATATTTATTCTGGCTGAAAAAAGACAAAAGTCCATCCAGTTCAACCATTAAAAAAAAAAAAATTATAATCCTATACCCACAGTTGATCCAGAGGAAGGTATAATAACCCAGCAAAGCATGATCCAATTTGCTCCTGCAGGGAAAAAAATTCCTTCCTGACACATTGGAGTTGATTTACTAAAAACTGGAAAGTGCAAAATATGGTGCAACAGTGCATGGCAGCCAATCAGCTTCTAATTTCAGCTTGTTCAATTACCGAAAAGCTTTGAGAAAAAAAACCTGGAAGCTGATTGGTTTCTATTCACAAGATTTTGCACTCTAGTTCTTGTAAATCAACTCCAATGTGTGTGATTTCTTTTCTGTTTTTTTTTTACTTTGTTTTTGTTTTTTTTTTAAACAAAGTTAGGTTATGTTATAAAAAGCACTTGCAGTTTTGAGGTTGACATGTAGGGTTCTGTTAAAAGGAAAAATCTGAGCAACAGTGTTGACGCATGAAATTTCTATTAATTTTGGTAAGAACCGTGAACAATAAATTCCAGCTGATTGCTATTAATTGCTGCACTTTGCAACATAAAGGGTCATTCTCCTTAAATCTGATATTTTCATTTTTGCTATATAATGGGAGTTAAACCAACTGACAAATTCCTGTAACTCTTGGGAAGATCTCTGTGCTTTCCTGGGTTTACATACTTACTTTTACCATAATGAGGGAGTACTGCTTTCCCTGTCAACATTCTGTTTATTTGATATTATTAGAAATGCAACCAGAGATGTTTGGACATAAAAAGGGGAGGGACCACCCAAGTCTCCCACATGAACAGAAAAAGAGTCAGATAGTATAGCAGGGAGATCTTGCTATTGGAATATTCACTATATTAAAGCAAGGGGTTTTTAACAGATAAATAAAAGCTGCAATGAATAAACTCTTCTTTACTAATTATAGTTCCCTGGTTATCTTTCTGATGCTCTGACTTCAATGCTGACTGAATCATTAACCCAGAATTAGTATAGAGATAAATAGTTCTAACACTCATTGATAAGATGTTTGTTCTGGGGCTGTGATTGGAATATCAAATCAGTCTCAGTCAGGTATTTAGCATTTTAACCACTTCAAGACCGGACACTTTTACCCCCTTCCTGTCCAGGCCAATTTTCAGCTTTCAGCGCTATCACACTTTGAATGACAATTGCGCGGTCATGCAATACTGTACCCATATGAATTTTTTACCATTTTTTTGAGACAGATAAAGCTTTATTTTGGTGGTATTTATTCACCGCTGGGATTTTTATTTTTTTTACTATGTAAATGAAAATGTCCAAAAATTTTGAAAAAAAGTGTTTTTTTTTTTTAAATAAAATTTTGCAAATAAATAATATTTCATCATAAATCTTGGCCAAAATTTATTTCGTTATTTTTTTAGTAAAAAAAAAAATCCAAATTAGTTTATAACCAAAAAGTATAATTTTTAAACATTTTTTTTACATTTTTATTTTATTTTTTTTATATTATTATTTTTTTTTTTTTTTTTTTTTTTTTTTTTTACATACTGTCACCCTAGCAGTACAGTGTCACCATGGTAACACTGTACTACTTGTGGGGGGTGATGAAGATTTTTTTTTTTTACACTGATTGCTTTTACACCCATATAGGATGTAAAAGCAATCATTTCTCTTTCTCTCTGTCTGCATTCTTGAAGTCATTGAGAAGTATTGAGTGAGCTGTGTTTGGTCACAGCTTGTCACATGGTACAAGGCTGTTGTGAATAGCCTTGTACCATGTGACCTGTGTGATCATTCACAGATTTCACACGTAGTAAGCAATGATGTCACAAGTGACATCTTGCTTACTACTTTGAATGTGATCACTGATTCGCCAATCAGTGATCACATGATCGGGACCTCGTACAGAGGTCCCGTCCGACGATCGGTGTTTCACTGTGTCCGGAGGACCCAGCGGGCACCGGATCGCGGTGGTGCGCGCTCCCAGGGAGCGCGCACAGCTAGAAAAGGCGGGTGCCGTTTAGGAACGGCAACCCGCCCCTGGACTGCCACCGCCCTGCCGTTTATAAACAGCAGGCGGACGGCAAGAGGTTAAGAAGGGGGTGGCAATGGCAGCACTCATACTTTTGTCAAGGCAGACCTACTTTAAGAGATTTAAGTCCGTGGAATACAGAAGCAACACCTCCTGCGCTCAGGGACCCAGATCAAGGGTGGGTGGATGGATAGACCACTAAGGAAGTTCATCCACCAATGCTCTGAGGAAGGAGGGACCCCCCCTTCGAAACGCGTCAGCCAAACTCTGAGAGTCTCCCCTCTTGATGTGATTCGTACTGGTCTTGCACTTCAATTGTCCTGTAGCCTCCCTGGAGGTATAGTCCTGTAGCTCGGGGTAAAGTTTTAGTACCACAAGCAGTAACCCCGAGCTACACTCGGCAATGTCCTCCGGCGGATGCCAGCATCTGTCATCTGGGTTCCGTCCCCTGTGAGCGTCGGGACGTATGGGGACGGAACGGCGGGAAATTTGAAAATGACAAAAAGTGACATTCACTAAATTCACTAAAATCACATAGTATAACATTACTGTATCAAACCATTTCACATACATTTTGTCCCTAGTGCTTTGTCCTGTGCCCTGCCTGCATTTTTACTGTTCTTTCTGCCTAGAAACTGAGAAACGTCCATGGCGTCCAAAAAACATCCCTTTAGGTCAAAATCAGTTTTAGACCAGCTGGAGAACAGCAATAGTAAATCAGAACCACTTGCAGAATTGAGTGATAATGATTCGTGGGGAAATTCGTCATCAGACACTGAAAACGATTTTGCGACCTTGCTCAGTGATGTGCGAACTTGGCGCTATATTTCAAATTTCAGTGTTGTTGGTTTGATTATATTATTGAATTACATTTTTATTATTATTATATTATATTATTATTTTTTATGATTATTTATTAAATTATAATTTATAATTTCGAGCTTCAAATTTTAACATACCCGGGATGTTTACTACACTCTTGTTCGGACAGATTTCAGTGAGTTATTCCTAAAAAGTACAGGCCTACAATAAAAAAAATACATATTTCCATGCAAAAAAAATACCGCTTTGAGCACAGAAATATGGACATAATCAGACCGCTAGGGAGTTTAAGATTGTATACTGCTTGTTTGTGAGTATACAGTTGCAAGAAAAAGTATGTGAACCTCTTGGGATTACGTGGAGTTTTTTGGTTGATGTTATTGCTGCCAAAGGAGGGTCAACCAGTTATTAAGTCCAAAGGTTCACATACTTTTTCCTCCCTGCACTGTGAATGTTTACATGTTATGTGCAATTAAACCATGGCAACATCTAATGTTTGTGTAGTATTATGTTCAGCAGAAAGTGTTCTTCTATTGTTGTGACTTAGATGCCATTCAGAGCACATTTTATGCCCAATTCATGCAAAACTCCACGTAATCCCAAGGGGTTCACATACTTTTTCTTGCAACTGTATATCTCATTTTCATAAAATCACAGTTTTTTATTGAGGTAATGTGCAAGGTTGGTGTGCTTTCTTTTTGTTTTCACTTTGCAGACATTTAAGTCCACCAGACACTGTTTATAAGTGAAATATCACTGTTGGATGGACTGATTTTTTTAACTTTCCATGCACAAAACCATTGACATGAACATGAGATACCATAGCAGTGTTAGATGACTGGCATGACTTACACTTGCTAAAAACTGAAGAACAAAGATGACAAATCACATATTTTTTCTCTACAGCCTTCTCTCTTTGGGGATGTTTAAGTTGCTTACATATTTACATATACAGTATAAAATAAGTGTGATTGTGTTTTTGCCAGGAAAAAGAAAGGTCTGTAAGTGACCAGATCTCATTATCATCAGATCTCTCTCTAATGTCTATGGTCAGCTTTGCTGAAAAAGAAAATTCATATACTACATTAATGTGCTTTGGACAACATTTGGAAAATGTTACTATCTATGGCAGTGGATTCATGTGGATGAAAAGATTTTCATGTATAAGTGAGAGGTATTAAAATGTAGAGACATTAAAGTAAAGCTATAATGTAAAATGTATTAACCAATACATACATAGAACCATCAGAATAAAAATGAAATTTGGTATTGTTGTTTCAGAACAGACCCCCCGATCCTTAATGCTTTTATCATGGATAAAGCTTTGCTGGATTACGAGGTATCCATAGATTCAGACTGCAAACTGCTGACTGTGGGGAAGCCCTTTGCAATAGAAGGTAATTCAGAGTGGAATTGTAGGTCTTAAACACTATTTATCAAGGTCATATTACTAGATAGGCCACACCAAGCCACATATATGCATGTCTACAAATTGAAAGCCTAAGTTTATCCAAAATAAAAAAACAGAAAAATCAGCACAAGGGACATAATTTACAGTCAGTATGATGTGTCCCTTGAGCTGATGCCTCTTCTACTAGGTGAAATCTTCCTCTGTCCATGCCCCCCCCCCCCCACTGCCAGCCTAGTCTTCCAATGCGTGGGGTTAATACAACTAAGAGAGCCTTACTATGCCTTTCTGCCCCGCTGCTCCATTCATAGAAGCCATATTACAGCTCCTACGAATGAAACAGCATCTATGAATGTAAGGAGCATAGCTATCAATCATCCACCCGTATTCCATTCTTACATTCTATTTCATTTATACAAGCTGTAATATGGCTTCTTTAAATGAAGCAACTGGGTGGAAAGGGTGGGCATAGTTGGGCTCTCTTGACAAGAAGACAGAAGATTACGGTGGAACAGGTGGCGGGGCATGGACAGAGGACGAGGCATCAGCACAAAGGACACATCCTACTGCCTATAAGTTATGTCCCTTGTGCTAACTTTTCTGTTTTTACTTTGGAGGCAATTAAGCTTTAATGAACATTTAATTTCTCCCAGCCCGACCATTACCCTTGTTAAAGTGCTTGTAAAGGATTTAGGTTTTTTACCATAATGCATTCTCTATATTAAAGTGTTACTAAACCCACAACAGTAAAATCAGTCTGTATATGCAGTAAAACAACAAAAGAGAAAAATTCCTGGCTCAACTTGCCAACCAGCCTGCAAACAAACCAAATTAACCTGTCTAACAGTATGTGTTAAAAACAGGGGTTTAGTTAGCACACATTTGCAAATACATAAGCTACAGAGCCTCGTCACAGCACCCCAATATTCTGTAGTTCCTAACTCTACAAATTTTGAGAGCCCCCATAGTAAAGGCACATGTATTTAATGGATAGACCAAGGGCAGGTGAACCTGAGGGAGCCCACCTCTCCTTAAAGGTACAGGAGCGCACTGGACACCCAGCATGTAGCACAATGGCAGCTAAGGTGTCCAGTGTGCCCCCTCGACCAACAATTCAACAGTAGAAAAACTGGCCACTGCCCCAATCTATAACTGGCCTTCACAGCAAGGAGCACATGGAAGGGCAACACATGTCAAACAAAACTTCCTGGCTCAACTTGCCAATTAGCCTGCAAACAGACCGCATTAACCTAACAGTATGCGTTAAAAAAAGGGGTTTAGTTAGCACATATTTGCAAATACATGCGTAAGCTACCTTGGTCTATCCATTAAATACATGTGCCTCTACTATAGGGGCTCTCAAAATTTGTAGAACTACAGAATATCAGCGTGCCAAGGCTCTGTAGCTCGCATGTATTCGCTTCCAACCCCAGTTACTACCTGCTGAATTCACCAACAGCGTTCTGATGACCTGGTCTGGCTCTCTAGCTGGTATTACTATTAACAAAAAACATGTACTACTACAAGTATTATAATACTGCAATGCCCCAGAATACTAAGGGCAGTGCAGAGAATGGCATTTAGAGAGAGAACAAATAAACCTAGCAAAGCTATTATTATATTATTAAACTAGTAATATAACACTGTTTGCTAGCTCTTTCTGTTCTCTACACTCCATTATTAAATACATTAGATCCCTGTAAAAGGCCAGAATTCTAGAGGGACTCCATGCAGGACTGGGAGCTTGCAATCACAGAGGCAAAGAAAAGAGCTTGGGGTGGAATGTAATTTTTTTGTTGTTCTCTGTTTACTAACTTGTGGATTATGTTCTTCTGATCCCTGAACTATGTGTGTTATGCTCTCCTGTCCCTAGAATTCTGTGTGTTACCCAGGGGCGGACTGACCATTCGAGCACTTGGGCACTGCCTGAGGGCCCGGGGTCAGTAGGGGGCCCCTTGAGATGCCCCATGATCCCCTATTGCCGGGGGGGCTCCAGGAGTTGTCAGTCCACCCCTGGTGTTACCTATCTCTGACCCTTGCACTCTGTACATAACACATTCCTGACTGATGCACCTTGTGAGTTACATACTCCTGCACTGAGTGTATTATGCTCTTCTGAACCCCTGTACCCTATGCATTACTCTCCTGACATCTGCACCTTGTGAGTTACATACTTCTGACTCCTGCACTGTGTATGTTATGCTCTTCTGAACCCCTGTACCCTATGCATTACTTTCCTGACATCTGCACCTTGTGAGTTACATACTTCTGACTGCTGCACTGTGTATGTTATGCTCTTCTGAACCCCTGTACCCTATGCATTACTCTCCTGACATCTGCACCTTGTGAGTTACATACTTCTGACTCCTGCACTGTGTATGTTATGCTCTTCTGAACCCCTGTACCCTATGCATTACTCTCCTGACATCTGCACCTTGTGAGTTACATACTTCTGACTGCTGCACTGTGTATGTTATGCTCTTCTGAACCCCTGTACCCTATGCATTACTCTCCTGGCCTCTGCACCTTATGAGTTACATACTCCTGCACTCTGTGTCATGCACCCACAGTTCGCTGTGGCACACTATGAACATACTTACTATTCTCCTCTGGGTGCAGGAGGCTAAACCTCACCCCTGGAAAAAAAATATCTAAAGCTCTGAATCTAATAAGCATACCATTCTTCTCTCACAGCAGTTCTAGAAGATCAGATGCTAAAACAGAGTGGGCACGATATCAGAGCCTAGCCGACTTCATTTCTCCTCCCACTCCTCCTAATCCCCGCATGCTGTGCATGACAAAGATACACTACCTCAGTTAGTATCAGAGGCATAATTTGCAAACCTTGGCGTGATAGTTGGGAGAAGTGGCTGCAGGCAGGATAAAGGCACAGCAAAGATACTTATATCAGTCAGGGCTCTTCAAGAAAAAGTAAAAAAGTAAAATTAGGCCTTACCTAGTGCCTCAAGTCTTTTCTGAATCTTTATGATAACCGTTTCCCTTGAGGTTGGGGGAACATGTAAGAACTAGACTGAATGCTTGTGCTTTAAATATGCAAAATATATGAAAATTCTTTATTTCTGAAAATGAAATATGAAAATTATTTAAAGCGCTGTAGCATATGTTACTAGTCACTTTTTTTTAAATGTAATACATAGTGATATTGTGTAAGCCAATTTATTACACATTTTCATGTCTTTCAATTTTACAGGATACGGAATTGGCTTACCCCAAAACTCTGCCTTAACCTCTAATATTTCAGAGTTTATAAGTCGTTACAAATCATCTGGATTCATGGATACTTTGCATGACAAATGGTACAAAATGGTGCCATGCGGGAAGCGGGTATTTGCTGTGACTGAGGTAACAATATTTTTTAGGGCTGAAAATATTGCCATAGTTTATTACTATGCTTTTAGTTTTTGGATGCAAAGAGTGAAAGAAGGTTTTGCACATGTAGCAGACCTCCAAGTCTCAGACAATGTCTTGCGCCTCCAGTTTCCAAACAGCATAGCAGCCAATGCATACAAGGTAGTTCCATCCAAGCCTAGAAAAAAAATCTTCCTGTATTTTGTTTTTATTTGATGGAATTGTTCTTAGCTGCTACAGAAATTAGTGACATTCATTGATGTCGTTGCTGCAGCTTACCAGCAAAAGTGCCAGGTGCAAACATTCTGATATTATGTACATTGACTTGTGATTTTTTTTCTAATTGGAACATCCTTTAAAGTGGTTGTAAAGCCTAAACATTTTTTACATTAATACATTCCTTGCAAGGTAAAAAATGTTTAGGTAAAAGTATCACCCCCCTCAACCCCGCAATACTTAGCTGAGCCTACACTTGATCCAGCACTGTGCCTGTCTGCAGTGGCTCTCTTCTCTCACTTACTGGTTTCACAGGCTTTGCTGAAGCAAGGGGTGGAGCGGAACCACACTGTCTGTGTGTATGGAACATGAAAAAGAAGACAGAGGTCCAGGGATTTTTTTCAGGGAGAATGGGGCACTGAATTTATATAACGACAAGGGGTGCTGGAGTGTGCTGGAGGGGTCTATTGTTGCTTGCAAGGGTCTATTATTGTTGGGGTGGATTTTTTGTTGCAGGGAATCCATTGTTGCTGGGTGGATCTATTGTTACTGCGGGGAGGGGTCTTATGTTCCTCAGGGGTCCATTGTTGATGGGATGGATCTACTGATGAGGGAGGGGTCTATTGTTGCTTGCTGCTGGACAGTCTATTGATGCTGGCTACTGGAAGATCTATTGTTGGTGGCAAAGGTCTATTGTTTCTGGGGTGGATCTGTTGATACTGGGGGGTATTTTGTTGCAGGAAATCCATTGTTGCTGGGAGGATCTTCTGTTGCTGGCTGCAGGGGATCAATTTTACTGCTTTTCTTGCTATCATTAACCAGTTCTATACAAATTACTTGGCTCTAGAAATGGATACTTGGTTCTGTATTTTCTAAAAGTGTTGGTACTAGGAAGGTTTGGGGGTGAATCTAAGGGACAATGCTCAGTGGTGGGTAAAGGTCGGAAACAAGAGGTGACTCAGAAGGGGAAAGTTCCTGCACCTATTCTCCTAGAAAAAAAGCCCTGAAGAGTTCTATCTAAGGATTAACCTAAATAGCACCAACATACAGGGGATCTGGGTTATACCATTCCGAAACACAGTAACAAATATGTTGTAATAACACTGACTTGCCAGTAGATGTCAGCATCAAGGCATTAACATATACCGTGTTTCCCCGAAAGTAAGACCTACCCCAAAAGTAAGACCTAGCAATACTTTTTGACGTACCGCTAATATAAGCCCTCCCCCAAAAATAAGACCTACCTCCACCAGGGGCGGACTGACCATTCGGGCACTGCCCGAGGACCCGGGGTCACTGCAGGGCCCCATGAGAGGCTCAGTCCATCCCTGTATGTGCCGCTTCTGAAATAGGCAGGAATTGAGGGGACGGACAGTGAGGCAGGCACTTCGGACACCTCTCCTCCTCGGAGTTTCAGCAGAGGGGCGGGTCCACATCCCTGCCACGGGTGCTGAAGTCAGAGTGCTATGGGGGTGGGCAGAGTATGCAGCAGATAAGTATGTAATCCCCCGACCCTGGTGACAGCACTGCAGCTCCATATAGTAGGTAGGGGGGAGGGGGGGGAAGAGGGCAGAGAGAGAGAAGCCAGAGAGAGAGAGGGGGCTAGCTTTAAAATTTACCTTTTTGTGGAGATGGTGGAGAGATCAGTTGTGTTGCAAGCCGACGATCCCCACAGGAAGGATCGGATCTGCGGACTGGGGAGGATAATGGATCGGACTCCAATCCATTATGCTCAATCCGCAGATCTGATCGATCCTGCGGAGATCGTTGGAGGGAGCGTCACCAAGTGAGTAAAAATAAATAGATAAATAAATAAATAAGTCAATAAAAATAAGACCTACCCGAAAATAATCCCTAGTGCATTTTTTTTTACCTAAAATTAATATAAGACACGGCCTTATTTTCGGGGAAACACGGTACATAATGAAATCAAATAGTATGGTAACAGATACACAATAAGTATTCCAGAAAAGGTTAAGAAATGACTTAATTCAGAGGTTGCATGAAACATTAAGTACAGTACCATGCTTTTTGTAGGTAAATGGTTAATTTTTAAAGCTGAACTCTAGGTACAATCTTAAAGACATAGCTATCTTCCAGGTCTTGTACTGAGCAGTTTCCCCCGTTCATACTGACCACAGGAGATCATTTACTACTACAGTGACTGTCAACTTCCACAGTGATCTATCAAGTAAGAACTACACATACTTAGAGTGGTCCAAACTCGATCAATGGAACTATGCAATTAAGATCATACCTGAAGTTCAGCTTTAAAGAAGTCTATTCATCAAATTAAAAAGAGGGTCAATTGAGCAGAAGATAAGGACAGAGGTATCTTGTTCCAAATGAGGGACAGTTAGAAGCTGAGACTAAATGATGATAATGTGGAGAGGTTCATATGTGTATTACCATTTTAAAAGACTGCCCTTGAAAAAGACCACCTCCCTTTTGGTGCTAAGATTTTGGTGAAGCCCTTTATTTTGTTCCTTCTGACTGTAAAATGAGTTAGTGTTGTTATTCATATGGGCATGCAACCTGTGAATGGGCTCAACACTGGTTAGTTGCAGGAACCCCTGTGGGGGATTCCTGGCAATTCGCTGCAGGAGGCAACTCCAGTGAAAGCAATTGGAGGCTGCTAGCTCCCGTAGCTAATCGCAGCTTCTTGCATGTAATCATTGATGCAGCAATCACCTGCAAGTGATCAGCCCTGGACGCAGACTGTCTGCATCCAGGGCCAATCAATCGCAGGTGATCACTGTATGAGCAATTACATGCGAGTGGCCACGATCCGCTACGGAGCCAGCAGCCTCCCATTGCTTTCAGTGGAGCAGCCTCCCTTTGCTTTCATTGGGGCTCCCTCTCAGTGATAACCCCCTGTAGGGTTCTCATATGTAATCGGTGCCAGGCACATTCACAGGTGTGTTTTTGTTTTATTGCTATTGTATTTATATCTTACAGACGCTCCAGATGGGAATTTACCATTTTTCAGGCCTGTTTGTTCTTCTTTGCATTGGATTCTGTGGTTCACTTCTGACATCATTGGGTGAGAGAGTGGTCTACCATCTTGTTATACCTCGTATCCGAAGGCGTCGCAGATTCAAATACTGGCTGCATACTAGTCAGGTAAATTAAAGTGATATAAAAGGCATTTTTTAAAATAATAAACATGTTATACTTACCTGCTCTGTGCAGTGGATTTGCACAGAGCAGCCCCTATCCTCCTTTTCTCGGGTCCCCCACTGGCACCCCTGGCCCCTCCTCACAGCAAGCATACATAACTTCACTTCAAAAAGAGAGGCATATATAACCTCACTTCAATCCCTCAAAACATAAGCCAAAAGCTAAATATAGAGGGCCAAAGGGGGTTTACTACACTGTTCCTTACCTTTCAAACAAACGGATATGCAAAATTAAACTGCAAGAATCATTTAAATCCTGACCCAGCAGGAACACAGGGGTCAAAGGACAGGCAAGGAACACACACTTGACACTGCTGAAAGTGTTGAATGCCTAAAGGTCTGATGAAGCTTGCAACAATAGAATGGAGTAAGATGGGAGGCACAGGCCACCAGAGTGGTGAGTATAATACTTTTTCTACTGCTGAAAACTGCCATTGGTATTTTTTTAGAGTCTGAAAGGATCCCTGTAACATATAGGTAGTTCCTCATTGAATGGTTTAGCCCTTGTTCACATTGCTGTGACTTGTCATGCGACTTGCGACACACAACACATATACAAGTCAAAATACATTTATTTCAGTTGCAGCCATTCTAATCCATGTGACTCAAGTGGCAGCAACTTCAAAAAAGGTTCCTGTGCTACCTTGATGGGACTTTGAGTCCCATGAACTCTAATGTCGCATGAAACTCGCATAAAAGTCGCATTGCAAAGTCACGCTAGATATTGCATGAGTGCAGTCGCAGCAATGTGAATGGAGCCATAAAAAACTGCAGTGTTCTATTGCTTCTAGAGCCTGAAAATTGTCCCAAGTCTTTTGTTCATATATATGCAGTGAGCACTGACAGCTTTAGGGCTCATTCACATGTATATATGCATATTTTCTGAACACAACGTAGGTTCTTCCTGGCAGAGCTAGCAGAAGATCCTGCATGAAAAATACACATGTCAAATACTCACTTTTTTAAAATATATATTTATTTTCAAAAGATGTACTAAAAAAAACGTACACACTTACAACAAAATAAGCATAAAAAAAGAGAGAAAAGAACAGTACCAAGTGCCTCCCATATTAAACCAATACAGCACGTATACAAGAATAATAAAGGAGCAAGTAGTACAAGACAGGTAAAGAATAGTATTACAAGGAACTTCAAACTTCTCAAGGTGAATACTAATATCCCTGATCAAGGGATGCCAGTGTAGGTGAGCTAGATACCCACTTACCCCAAATCTTATCAAAAAGAGAAGTTTTCTTCCGAAGTTCAAAGTTAAGTTTGTATAAAAGGAGATTATCGTTAATTAACTTAATCCAAGTTGGCAACCTTGGGCACATCGTTCCCATCCAGGACAGAAGTATAGTTTTTGAATTATTCTATCTCTAGAAGAGATCATATAACCCTTATAGGTATTGATGAACTCAGACCAGTCTTCATCAGTAGGCTGAAGATCTAATGATGACGAACAGTCTTGAGCAGTAGCAAATCTAGGGTTAGAGTCAGTCACCAGGGTATCATAGTATTCTGAGATCAATTTAGTGGTATGGAGCTCAACAGTTTCTCAATAAGAGCAAGGGACAATGTAGCAGTCAGTGACCAAACTGTACCTGCAGGGCATGGTGTAATTGATAATAATGAAATAAATGTGAAGGGGGTAGATGATCTTCTTCCAGTAATTGAAAGAAGGGCTTAGACACCCAAGCAGTATATCAATGGCATAAATATTTAATCCCTCGGAAGGTCTAATACAATGGATCAGGAACTGAACTCATTCAATGAAGGGTTGTACCACAGGGGATTGTTAGGGGAGGTGGACCAAAAATCAGTAGAGACCTGAGTTACTATGGAAACAAAAAGAGATAAAGTGGTCCATAACATAGCAGTACCCGGACATGGGTGTACTTCTCTCCTATAGATAATATTATGTAGTGATTCAAATGATGAAAGTATAGCACTTCAGCAGTAGAACAGGCGTTAGCTAGAGAGGGATGGAGCCAACCATGAATAATAACCAACTAGAATGCCAGATAATAAAGATAAAAGTTTGGAAATGCCAGACCTGCCAAGTGGCTTGGTAGCTTCAGGACCTCTAACACTATTCTAGGGGAGAGATGATGCCATATAGGAACCCTATATAAATGGCATCAATTCGTTTAGAGATTTCGGAATTTTACAAGGAGCCATTACATATGAGGGGCGTTCATGTCAAACCGAGACTTCTGAGTTTATATAATAAAAGAACAAATTTCAAGGAGTAGAAACTGCATTTATTGTTTTTTACATACTCCCCTGATACATTTATACATTTATCCCAGTGTTTAACTAATGCCTGGAAAGTAACAGTATAGAAAGTACACCTGAACAATCCTAGAACAACATGCTTCACTTCGTCAATGATTGTGTTCACCGTTCCCACAGAAAAATGTGTCTCTTGTGCAATTACACAACAGGTTATGCGTAGACTATCCAGGATCAGGCGTTCCATGCACTGAATGTTCACAGTAATGACTGCTGTGGGCTGGGAACCACCAGGGCTGGGACCATCACTGAGAGACGTATGGCCATCTTTGAAACATTTACACCATTCAAATATCTTACTGCGGCTGAGTGTCTCATCCCTGTACTGTGCTTGAAGTCTTCTGTAGATATCCGATGGTTTTACGCTTTCATAAACTTCATCACCGCACTCTGTTCCATGCACGCACTAACACTATTGTCTGCCATCTTGATTACCAGTCTCTGGACTGGCCCGCGACATGTGCCTCGCCTATCAGTAATAGGACACACTTGCCACTTACTATTACATGTAGTATCGTCACGGTAGCATATAAATAGTTATACCTGTAAAATTAAAAGTCCCGGTTTGACTTGAACTCCCCTCACATAATAGCTTCGGCAGAAAGACCATCTTAAGCTGATACACTCTACCATAGGGAGATCCATCCACTGTTAGTTCGTTGCTGTAGGTGGCATAAATTGTTTGTTATATATGAATGTAAGAGTAGCTGCACAACACCCCCACTTATCTAAAAGAGTGAACCACCTGGAGTTGGGAACTCAGATAAACGGACTGTTCCGTTACTGGATCCAGTGGAAAAAGACTGGGTTTGTCCCAGTTAACCCAGAAGCCAGAAAACAAGCCAAACTCAGCATTATCTTGAAGCAGGCAACGTAAGGATTTATTAGGGTCAGCTAAAAAGATGAGCATATCATCAGCAGACAGGGAAATGCATTCTTCTATAGTGCCTATAGGAAGGCCTTGTATGGAAGGGGATGTCTGTATATGAATAGCCAGGGACTCTATGGCTATGGCAAATAACAGTGGGGACAATGGACAGCACTGGCGTGTTCTTCTGTAAATAGATACAGAAGTATTTACTCGAATTCTGGCAACCAGGTCTATATATAATAGCCATATCCAAGTGATCATCTGAGGACCAAATCCATATAACTGTAAGACATGAAACAGGTAGGGCCACTCCACACTATCAAGGGCCTTACACGTGTCTAGAGAAACATTAGCAGTTTGAGAGTGGCCATGGGGATACTGTACATTTTGTGTATAAAACCCCCTTGATCACTCTGTATCAAACGCACTACAACCTTGTTCAGGCAGTTAGATAAAACTTTTGCAAGGATCTAAACATCAACATTAATTAATAATATGGGTCTATAAGAGTCACAGTTAAGTGGGTCCTGTTGTGGCTTCAAAATAAAGACAATTAATGCCTCACGCATAGAGAGAGGGGAAAATACCCGTATCTAGAGCTGCAGTGAAGGTCTGTAACAGATAGGGGCTTAAGAGATGCTTAAATTTAGCATATCACTCAGCTGGGAAAGCATCTAGCCCTGGCGTTTTATGAGAGGGTAATTGGGAGATAGCAAACTCAATCTCATCAGGAGTAATAGGCTCATCCAACTCTCAGCTACATCGGGGATTTAAGAATGGCAGAGAAACCAGACTAAATATTCAAATAGTGAAGTATCAGAATACTGTACAGTAGAAGTATACAATATAGAGTAGAAGGACACGAAGGCATCCAGAACCTAATGGGGAGTGGCACCAAGACAGCTGTCTGGAGAACAGATACAGGGGATAGAGGCATGCTAAGGCCGAGCTAATCAGGTTAAAAGAAGGCCTGCCTTACTACCATGTTTAAAACAATTTTTGGGAGGTGTGCTTTTTCTTTTTAGTGAGGTCTGAGAAGCAAAGCTCATATGCCCTACGGTTATGTAGCCAAGCAGTATAGGTGTCGGAGGTTGGGGTCACAGTGGAGTCAGCTTTGGCCTGTAACATGTCTGATTCAAGTTCCTCTGTGCAAAACTGAATGTTTTTGCATAGTACCCCAGTAATTGACATAAAGCTGCCACAGAGGGTAGCCTTAAAGGCCTCTCATTCTGCTACAGGAGTAGCAGTATTGATATTCCAAAACTCAGTAATGCTCTTAGAACACTCTCCTTGAACCACTTGATCCTCTAGCCAAGGTGAATATAGAGGCCGCAGCACAGAGCCAGTAGAGAAGAGGAGCTGCAGTTGTAATAAATGTGGTGCATGGTCCAAGATACCTCTCAGAAGAAAGGAAGCAATAGTAACATAAGGAGGGTTAAAAAGGTAGCAAAAACCAAGTCAATACATGACATGGTGTGGGAAAAGTCTGAGTGGCAAGAAAATTGACAAGTATCCAGGTGCCTCTATCTCCATATATCAGTAGGATTATAAACATGTATCCAGTGTGGACTGTGTGGATTTGTGGACCACACCCCCCTAAAAAGTCCATAACAGGGTTTTTAAATTAAAGGTCCCAGAGGAAGTTCTAAAGTTAAAAGAGAAATTCTAGATAAAAGATCTGAAGAAAAGGGGGAAGGGGCATACAGTGCCAATTTGCAAGGTAAGGATGACATAGCGACCATAGGAGTCAGTTTTAACTTGCAGGACCTCAAAGGGAAGGGATTTAGCCAATAGTATGGAAATATCTATAGATTAAGAGGGGCAGCATGAAAAGTACGGATGATCCAATTTCTTTATGTGCTATTTAGGGCCCACCAAGTGGGTTTCTTGAAGATAATATGCGGTTTATGCTTTTTAAGAAAGGAAAACACCAAAGACCGTTTTTGGGGTGAGTTCATCCCTCTAGTAATCCAGGAAACAACCCTTAAAGCAGCAGCCATAATGAGATATTTAAGTTATAAACATCAAATATGGATATTAGAGTCAGGGTACCATAAGCATCCACCAGTGAGAGTACTGTACATGAATAGTCCATAGTGAGAGGTAAGGGAAACATAAAAAAACATTAAGGTAAGGGAGATACACAAACACAAGCCTGTAAACCATACCCAACCTACCCTACTCTTCCATCCCAAACAGAGAGAGCCTAGATCCCAACAAAGTCAAAAACCCTTTTGATGGGTACACCACAAACAGGTAGGGGAGCAGTAGTGCAAACAAAAATAGAGAGAGTCACTGAAAAAAATCTCTCCACGGAAGTAAATTTTTGAGTAAATAAAGGAAAAACAAAAAGAAACATAAGAAGCTCATGTATTAGTTAGTACAACTTCCCAAGGCTGTCTCTCACCAGGATAGGCTAAAAGGCACACATGAAGAGCTCAATGCAGCGTAATAGGGTAGAGTACAAGTAGCATTGACCACCAGAAAGGAGATGAAACAGTCCATCCACACACAAAAACAAGAGAAAAAATTAGGAAACCCTAAAAGTATCAGTTGCTGAGGGTTTATGAATGGCATGGTCTCTGAGGTCGACCAAAGGTCTCATCTAGCCAGGAAGAGGCATCTTTAGGGGAAGTGAAAATAATGGGTCTTACCTGCAGAAACAACCTTCAACTTAGCAGGGTATAACATAGCATATGAAAGATCCTGTTCCCGAAGCCTGGCCTTAACGGAGCTGAAGGAAGACCTCTGCTGTTGAATGTCTGCAGAGAAATCTGGGAAAATGAAGATCAGTTCCCCATATGGCCACTTTAGCTTGAAAGTTAAAGTGTTACTAAACCCACAACACTAAAATTAGTCTGTATATGCCGTAAAAAGACTGTTTGATCCTGACTTCTCTGATCCTCCCCTTCTTCCAGTGTCTCCCTCTTATCTCCTGATAAGACATATGTGTGGAGACACTCTGCACATGCTCGATTTGGTGTGTATTGCTAGAGAAGTTTTTTCTTGGGAGAGTGCATGTGATCAGCACAGGGCCAACCAGCACTGTCCAGACAGAGGTCAGGGGTTCTGCATCCTCCTGGAGCAGAAAGAAAGCTCCTCCTATAAGCTTTAACCAGTGCTCTGCTGAACAATGATAGAATGATCAAAAAAGACTGCTGATGAGAAAAGGTATTCTGCAGTTTATATTTACTAAAATAATTGCATGTCCATGTTCTGTGTACTGTGGGAGACCAAATAGAGTGAATATAGGGTCCTGGGTTTAGTAACACTTTAAGGATATGAGCTATCAATGGCCGTGTAGATGCTCCTGCTTGAGGAGGACACGGTGGTGTACGATGTGCTCTTTCAATGGTAAAGGTAGGAGGAATGACATCTGCGGCCAGGGTGCCTTTCAGCCAGCTGAGCAAGAACCATTCAGGGGATACCCCCTCGGATTTCTCAGGAAAAGCCTACAAAGCACAGATTTTTCCAGGGGGAATGGTTCTCCAAATTATCTACCGTTGCCCGGAGTGCCTCCATCTTGCTGGAAGCCTCCCAAACGGAGGCAGTTAAGGGTGTAAGGATGTCCTCCAGAGAGCTGATGCGTTCTTCAGCAGCCCCTGTTCTTTCTCTCAGATTCTGCACATCATCTTCGAGTAAGGAACAGTCAACCTGGATCGTTTCTAGTTGTGTCAGCAAAGCAGCCCTTCAATCCTGTATGGCCGCCATTATCTGTGTCAGTGTAGGTTCAGAGGGAGAAGGAGTAGACTCACTCGCTGTCACTGGAGCAAGCGATGCAGTAAAGGAGTTTGTGGAGCTGTCCTGGGAGCCATGGATGGTCAAGGCCGACAATGGAGGTGAGGGAGAGAGGCCATTCTGTGAGTCCGAGCCCAGAAGAGCATAGGAGAAGGAGGCTGTGGGTGCAGGGACAGTGCCATCATGTCTGATACTTTTCCAAGCTTTCAACCACTGGGGGAGCTTTATTCTGACCAATTTTCACCATGGCTGTGGCCCGGAAGACGCTCGCAAGTAGTAGGAGTAGGGTGAGATCAGTTGTGAACGAATCACCGCAGGATAACAAGCAGGATGTCAGAAAAGGCTATCCTGCTCTATTTGTATTGCTTTCTTTGTGTGAACTCCCTGGTATTCCTGCCAGTCCCTCTGCTTTCCTATTAAAAGTGAACTCACTAGGCATGAGTACAGTGTGGTCAGTTTTGTAGCTATGCAGGGAACTTAACCTGCTCTCCTCCAATGATGAGACTAAGCGCAGGTGCAATGAAAAAATATGTGACTGTATTTTTTTTTCTTAAAACTGAACTTAGCCTTTAATTAATCATTTAAGCCAGTGTGACTAGTTTTCTTTAAAATGTTTTTTTGTAGCCTATATACTGTAACTTACAAATCCATTGTGTGAAGATTTGAATTTTTAAGGTTTGTACATAGCAGGTGTTAAGTTAATGGTCTTGTTCCTGTATATCTCCATGTTTTTGTTGTTAGCATACCTGCTGTTTATTATCTTCAAAAATCAAACATATTTCTATTATAAGTATGTTTTATAGTTCCATTTACTCTTACTTTCTTTAGACCTTCATCCTTTTCCCTTGTATCCATTATTTAATTTGTTTAATAATTAATTTACCTTTTAGTCTTTCCACTGAAGGCTCTAAATTCTCAGGTTACTTTATTTTTCCATTTCTATTCCCAAGGAGCTTACTCTTACCTGAAGAGTACTAACTTTTTGTGAATACTAATACTCTTGTTTTAATATGTTACAGAAAATCCATCGGGCTTTAAATATGACCCTCGAAGACCAGGACGAGAAGACCCCAAATCCTGACAAAAGGTACTTTGTTTCATATCCTTTGTCAATTTGATGTATCACTTGCATATTTGTTTTTCCTGGGCGATACAGATATAATGTGGGTGAGCAGCTGATGGGTGCTTCTTTAAGTGTAATTTTAAAGTTCTTCAAGTGTAATTTTAATTTCTACTCCTCAATATAACAGTTGTACTTGCATAAAGCCCCTATAATGTTGGTTCATACTATTGCACAAGCTCCCTTGGCAATACAGAACATAGGTTTTCCTGAGCCAAGCCATTACATTTGCTCACACTCCAATCAATTTATCTGGAACATGTTAGTAAGCATTTGTCTACGTTCAGGTTTCTTTTAACTGATGTGATTCCAGTAAACCTAAAGTACACTTGAGAAATGTAGGCTGCAATTTGTTAACTTCATGCTGATGCTTTGACTTTAGTACTTTTTAAGTCTCTGACCTGGAACAAGTATGAAAATATAATTTTGACAATCATTTACAGTATGGTCGTTCAGGTCTGTGACCCAATATTATTGAAACCAAAGTAGCCAGGTAACTACATTTTCAGAAGAAGGCTGGCAATGGCAGCCTTGTAACCTCATGAGAGGTGTACTTTAAGATTGGTTGAGGAACTGAACTCAAAAAGTGAAGAATTTCCTTTTTATCAATTTTTCACAGCATCGAGAAATGGTAAATTTAAGTTGAACCTTTAAAAAAGCTTTTGTCTTTCATTCATCCTGAAAAATAACGCGAGGGTGCCTAAGCACTCTGGTGTCTGCAGGCTCATTAATGGATTTCTGTCATGTAATTCTAAGGCGCTGCTGTCTCTGATTGCTTGTCTCAGGAGATTTGGAGTGAGATTTGATGATGTCACTACTGCGCAAGTCACTGTTGTATTTGCTGGAGGCTGACTTTAAGAAGTAAAACCCTGCCTCTACCAAGATGGTCATCTCCACAAAAAGGCAGAATGCAGAACAAGGTATGATAAGTCAGTAAAGGGGAAAGATCAGCTGTAGGAAGACCAAAGGAAATATTGGTAACTAGACCTTTTACCTTCTGCCTGCTTTTTTGAGCACAACATCTGGAGTTCAGTTCCTCTTTAAATCTTTAAAGAAACTATGTCGGGAGGGCAAACTGATGCAGCTAGAAACTCCTGTATACAGTCATGGCCGAAATTGTTGGCACCCTTGATATTTTTCCTGAAAATCAAGTATTTCACACAAAAAAGGTATTGCATTAACACATGTTTTGCTATACACATGTTTATTCCCTTTGTATGTATTGGAACAAATATAAAACAGAGGCAGAAAAGCAAATATGACATAATGTCACACAAAACCCCAAAAATGGGCTGGACAAAAGTATTGGCACCCTTAACTTAATATTTGGTTGCACACCCTTTGGAAAACATAACTGAAATCAGTCGCTTCCTATAACCATCAATAAGCTTCTGACACCTCTCACCCGGAATTTTGGACCACTCTTCCTTTGCAAACAGCTCCAGGTCTCTCTTATTGGAAGGACACCTTTTCCCAACAGCAATTTTAAGATCTCTCCACAGGTGTTCAATGGGATTTAGATCTGGGCTCATTGCTGGCCACTTCAGAACTCTCCAGCGCTTCTTTGCCATCCATTTCTGAGTGCTTTTTGACGTATGTTTGGGGTCATTGTCCTGCTGGAAGACCCAGGATCTTGGACGCAAACCCAGCTTTCTGACACTGGGCCCTACAGTGCGACCCAAAATCCTTTGGTAATCCTCAGATTTCATGATGCCTTGCACACAGTCAAGGCACCCAGTGCCAGAGGCAGCAAAACAACCCCAAAACATCATTGAACCTCCACCATATTTTACCGTAGGTACTGTGTTTTGTTCTTTGTAGGCCTCATTCCGTTTTCGGTAAACAGTAGAATGATGTGCTTTACCGAAAAGCTCTATCTTGGTCTCATCTGTCCACAAGACGTTTTCCCAGAAGGCTTTTGGCTTACTCAAGTACATTTTGGCAAACTGTAGTCTTGCTTTTTTATGTCTCTGTGTCAGCAGTGGGGTCCTCCTGGGTCTCCTGCCATAGCGTTTCATTTCATTTAAATGTCGACGGATAGTTCGCGCTGACACTGATGCTCCCTGAGCCTGCAGGACAGCTTGAATGTCTTTGGAACATGTTTGGGGCTGCTTATCCACCATCCGGACTATTCTGCGTTGCAATCTTTCATCAATTTTCCTCATCCGTCCACGACCAGGGAGATTAGCTACAGTGCCATGGGTTGCAAACTTCTTGATAATGTTGCGCACTGTGGACAAAGGCAAATCTAGTTCTCTGGAGATGGACTTGTAACCTTGAGATTGTTGATATTTTGCCACAATTTTGGTTCTCAGGTCCTCAGACAGTTCTCGTCTCCTCTTTCTGTTGTCCATGCTTAGTGTGGCACAGACAGACACACAATGCAAAGGTTAAGTGAACGTCTCTCCTTTTTATCTGCTTTCAGGTGTGATTTCTATATTGCCCACACCTGTTACTTGCCCCAGGTGAGTTTACAGGAGCATCACATGCTTGTAACATTCTTATTTATCCGCAGTTGTGAAAGGGTGCCAATACTTTTGTCCAGCCCATTTTTGGAGGTTTGTGTGACATTATGTCGAATTTGCTTTCTTTCCTCCCTTTTTTTGTTTTGTCCCAATACACACAAAGGGAATAAACATGTGTATAGCAAAACATGTGTTAATGCAATACGTTTCGTGAGAAATACATGATTTCCTGGAGAAATATCAAGGGTGCCAACAATTTCGGCCATGACTGTATATCTGCTTCCAAAACTCTCCTATCATGGCCAAATGTTGGGCCTTTCTGACATGCAAAGCAACAAATCCAGGTAGTGTCTCAGCTTGCTGCTAACTCCCAAAATCATTTCAGCGATTTTGGGAGTTACCAGTGGTACTGTATAATACCTTCTATTGCACTTGGTTCTTTCATAGGCTATTTATTTTCATTCTTTTTTGTAGCTGTAACCTTCAGAAAGATGCCAACAAAAAGCCTCAGTCTGTGTGGAACAATCTAGGTCGGACTACCATTCGCCAAGAGAAAAGAGTACATTTTAACCTAGAGACTGTGAATACAAAAGATAGTCCTTGTGAGAATGGACAACCCTGTCGCCCCAAAGAAGAAGAGTTAAAGGAGTTGGAAGAGAAGATAGAGGACATGAAGGAACAGCTAAGAGCTGCCTTGGTGAGAAAAAGTCAGTTGATGGTAATCCTCCAGCCCCCGTGTAATCACACTCAGCGGAAGGCCGAAGGGAACAGATGATAAAAATAACATTGTCTCTATGCAATTTATCTAGACAAAAGCTCTGTCGAAGAGCTTGCAATCTAATTGTTCAGTTCTTCCAGTGAGGAGTTGCAGGCAGTTCATCACTGAAAGATTTATGCCAAGGCACATGGAGATTAATTAACTAATGCAATCCTCAAAAAAAAGAAATACTTATCTGGTGCAATATTGTACATGGACTAGTAATGTGAAATCATAATGAATGGAATATTATTACTCTACCACATTCATATGTTCTTGAATTAGGGTAAAAAACATTTTTCACTGCATTTCTATTCTGTACGACTTTCTTGCATCCTCTTCTATAGTTCATCTTTTATGATTGTTGCAAGCTATTCATGAATTCATAGCACAGCACCACAGCAATATAAAACTGCAACTGCGGTTTAGTAATCCTTTCACTTTTAGTAATCCTTTTCAAGCTGCTCAAGAAAATCTCCCATAATAGTCAGCTATCAATACCTGCTTCTTGGATGAATTTAGTCCGTAGAATAGAACTATATATCTAGAAATAGATTTCTGATATCTAGAATACAGCTATACACTATTTAGTTTAGGTAAGAATAATTAAGTCTATTTTCAGTATAATATTTTCTGATTACAATTTTGTAAGAGATTGACATGAATTATTGGCAATGTAATCCATTCCTGGTGCTTTGAAGGTATTTCTATGATCATTTTATAGACTGCTTGTTTACCTTACAACACATTGGGGTAAAAATGAACACATTGACCTGACCACTGAATTAGTTAACCCTTTGACTACGAGTCAATAACATTATAAAGCTACCGTTCAGTCACCAGCACTCAGGATCCTCGAAAGGACATTGATGACCCCCATGAAGTAGCAGCACTGCCATGTATTTGTTTCTGGTGCTCTGCAAGAAGACATTTTATGTAGCATGTAGATATTATAAGAAGTGTGCATTCATTTAGCACATTCCTCAAATGGTACACTTTATATGGAATTAAAAATAAAAGCTGAACTCCAGGAAAACCGCTAAATATACTGATAGAAGACATATCTGGGTACTGTTTTACCAGCCAAAGGATTTGCAGTTCAGTCCATCCAGATCTGAGATTTATAGAGTTCTGTCACATGCCACAACCCTGTCTGACAGGATAGAAGACTTGATTTATTCACCTATTGAGTGTGCAGCTTCTTACTCTTTTAATCCTTGACTGTGTTCCAGTTTAAGCCACTGCCATGACCACTGTCCCAGGTTTCTTGTTTCAGGGTGGCTCCTTTCTCTTGCAGGATCCTATGGAGCCATCCTTGCATGTGGGGACTAGAGTTGTGACTCCCGTGCCCCTCCCTTCTCCAAGCTAAGACTGACTGGAGATCGCACTGTCCATTGTTAAAGCATTAATAAACTGCCAGAAAAAAAAAAGAACGGGCCCCTGCAGGTTTAGGTCATAATGTACTAGTATGTACCGCATACTAGTAGATTATGACAGACTTACCTTTACACGAAGCCCTCTAGCACAGTGCTGTCACGGCTCCTCAGCCCTGCCATCTTTACCCGGTCTTCCTTCCATGTTCACGGGCTTCAGCCACATAAATGGCAGGAGCCGCGATTACGTCACTCCTGCGCATGTGTGCAGAAGCCCACGGCTGCAGCATGGGCTCTGAAGGTGCGGCGCGGCTATGCTGTTCCTTCAGAACGCATGCGCCTGTGATGTCACCTGCTGCATGCTGTGTGAATATCTCCTAAACAGTGCAAGTTTAGGAGATATTTACAGTACCTACAGATAAGCTTTATTATAGGCTTACCTGTAGGTACAACTTAAACAAAAGACTTTACTACCACTTTAACACTTTCCTGTGAAGACCAGAAGTATAGGGAAGGAGCACTAAGAGAGCAGGAGCAGGCAGCATTGAAAGCTGTAAAATCTAAGTGCTGGGGTAAGATTTTAACAAATACAGGTGAAACTCAAAAAATTAGAATATCGTGCAAAAGTTTATTTATTTCATAATGCAACTTAAAAGGTGAAACTAATATATGAGATAGAGTTATTATATACAAAGTAAGATAGTTCAAGCCGTGATTTGTCATAATTGTGATGATTATGGCTTACAGCTCATGAAAACCCCAAATCCACAATCTCAGAAAATTAGAATATTGTGAAAAGGTGCAATATTCTAGGCTCAAAGTGTCCCACTCTAATCAGCTAATTAAGCCATAACACCTGCATAGGGTTCCTGAGCCTTTAAATGGTCTCTCAGTCTGGTTCAGTAGGAATCACAATCATGGGAAAGACTGCTGACATGACAGTTGTGCAGAAAACCATCATTGACACCCTCCATAAGGAGGGAAAGCCTCAAAAGGTAATTGCAAAAGAAGTTGGATGTTCCCAAAGTGCTGTATCAAATCACATTAATAGAAAGTTATGTGGAAGGGAAAAGTGTGGAAGAAAAAGGTGCACAAGCAGCAGGGATGACCAAAGCCTGGAGAGGATTGTCAGAAAAAGGCCATTCAAAAGTAGGAGTGGATTGAGGCTGGAGTCAGTGCATCAACAGCCACAACACACAGACGGATCCAGGACATGGGCTTCAAATGTCGTATTCTTCTTGTCAAGCTGCTCCTGAACAACAAACTACGTCAGAAGCGTCTTACCTGAGCTAAAGAAAAACAGACCTGGTCTGTTGCTCAGTGGTCCAAAGTCCTCTTTTCTGATGAGAGCAACTTTTGCATCTCATTTGGAAACCAAGGACCCAGAGTATGGAGGAAGAATGGAGAGGGACACACTGCTAGATGCTTGAAGTCCAGTGTGAAGTTTCCACAGTCTGTGTTTATTTGGGGAGCCATGTCATCTACAGTGTTGGTCCACTGTGCTTCATTAAGTCCAGGGTCAATGCAGCCGTCTACCAGGAGATTTTGGAGCACTTCATGCTTCCTTCCGCAGATGAGCTTTATTGGGATGCTGACTTCATTTTCCAGCAGGACTTAGCACCTGCCCACACTGCCAAAAGCACCAAAACCTGGTTCAATGACTGTGGGATTACTGTGCCAGCAAACTCGCCTGACCTGAACCCCATAAAGAATCTATGGGACATTGCAAAGAGAAAGATGAGAGACATGAGACCGAACAATGCAGAAGAGCTGAAGGCCGCTATTGAAGCATCCTGGTCTTCCATAACACCTCAGCAGTGCCACAGGCTGATAGATTCCATGCCACGCCGCATTGAGGCAGTAATTCCTGCAAAAGGGACCCAAACCAAGTACTGAGTACATATGCATGCTTATACTTTTCAGCAGGTCTGATATTGTTCTACGTACAATCCTTGTTTTTTTGATTGCATGTAATATTCTCATTTTCTGAGATTGTGGATTTTGGGTTTTCATGAGCTGTAAGCCATAATCATCACAATTATGACAAATCACAGTTTAAGCTATCTTGCTTTGCATGTAATGAGTCTATCTCATATATTAGTTTCACCTTTTAAGTTGCATTACTGAAATAAATGAACATTTGCACGATATTCTAATTTTTTGAGTTTCACCTGTAGTTTTCAGGGGAATGTATATTTTAGTGTGCTCAATGTGTTAAGGGGGGATATGATCAACATGTATAAATACATCAGTGGTTCATATAGGGAACTCGGTGTAGAGCTATTCACCCTGAGGTCATCACAGAGGACAAGGGGGCAGTCTTTACGTCTGGAGGAAAAGAAATTTAATCTCCAAACACAGAAAGGTTTCTTCACAGTGAGAGCTGTGAAAATGTGGAATAGACTCCCTCCAAAGTTAGTTCTGGCCAGCTCAGTGGATTGCTTCAAAAAAGGCCTGGATTGTTTCTTAGATACACAGAATATAACTGGATACTAACATTTATAGGTAAAGTTGATCCAGGGAATATCCGATTGCCTCTCGGGGGATCAGGAAGGAATTTTTTCCCCTGCAGGAGCAAATTGGATCATGCTTTGCTGGGTTTTTTGCCTTCCTCTGGATCAACTGTGGGTATAGGATTATAACTTTTTATTTTTCTATGGTTGAACTGGATGGACTTTTGTCTTTTTTCAGCCAGACTAACTATGTAACTATGTGTTAAAGCTGAAGTTTAGGTATCTTTTTTTTTTTTTGCATAATTTCATTGGTCCAGCTTGGAAACCACCACCTCATCCAATTTGAGAACGCTTTGAATTCATTGAGAAAATGCAATGTTTTCTCTGAATGGCACCTGTGCCATACATGGGACTCGGAAGCTAGCAGCGATCACTGTAGTAGAGGTGCCTACTACAGTGATTTTCAGCTTCCACAGGGATTAGCCAGGTATGGCATATGTATACTTACATTAATCCAAGCTGGACCAATGTAACTATGCAAAAAATACCGTACCTAAACTTGAGCTTTAAGCTATAAAAAGCTGAGGGTTTACTTTTATTTTAGGTAACAATTATCTTGTCTCTCCCCCAGTCTGTGAGGGGACAGTGAAAAGAGAAACAGCACACTAAGCAGCTCATCTCTCTATCATTCTACTCTCTCCACTTATCAAGATGTCCCTTGTTAGCATATATACATAGCCAATTGGTTGTGCTTGTTTCTTTTTCTTCTCCCATTCTCAGCTCTGCTGTATGGCAACTGCAAAAGGCTGATACCAACTCAAATCCAAATTGGTGAATACAGAACTGAACTAATCTGTGTCTTTTATATCTGCCTGCAGTTCAGCTTTACACCTTCAGATGCATGCAGCAACCATAGTCTGTCTGTTCAGTAACTTTTGTCTAGGCAAAGCTGTATGGCATTAATCCACTCCTTCCTTTGTGGGTAATCTAATTATTCTAGAACACGTTTGGCTGTGATGCTGGAACACACACTGAAGACGCCTTACTGACTCCCGTATACAGAAAGCCTGGTGTAAATGAGAAATGCCTGTAGTTAGAAATTTCTCACACCCACCAACCAGATTCAAATGTGCCTAGAAAGTAAGTTTCAGGTAGTATATTCTTACCTGTATGTGCTGTGTACAATACACAAAACTCAGAAACCTATAGTAAGGAAAAAAAAGAGAAGAAAACAACTTCAATTGCTGCACACCATCAGGACTCGAGAGTCATTATAGTAGAAGCAGCCTTAGCCCACCTCCATCCAGGCCACACTGCTTCTACTATAGTGATTGTCCAGTCCTGATGGTGTGCGGCACTCTGGGTTGTTTCCTTCCCTTATACTGCATGCATTGACCCAGGACAGACTCTCCCCAGCTTGACTCTCAGTAAAAGTTACCAGACTGGGATCACAAGAACCTCAAGCAGCACCGCTAGTTTTTTCAGTGTGGGTTCACAAGAAAAATAAAGAGATGGCAATGGCTAACCTCCTTCTGAAAATGCTAGTTGGGTGGCTGTCCCTGTAGTCAGTACTTGAGGACACTGACCTGGAAACAGGATGTAGATCAGGAAATTCAAAATGAAGTCAAAACCCCTAATCCACAAACTTGTGCCAAGTCAGTGACTTACTATAGTATATAAGAGCATTAAAAGTGCATGACTACCAGGGAACTGATATTTTCAGAAGTATATGTCTCTGTGCTTTCTCATTAGAGATTTCTTTTAAGGTAACCTGGGTGAACTTTCTGATATTTAGAATACTTTATAGCTTTAGCAGGCCTTTTCTTGCTCTAATTTATCACCTGTAATAATTGCTCTTTAGAAGTAATATAAATTGAACAAGCAATCTAAGTGGGCTAATAGGTTGATACCACATGCCGGTATTATCCAAGTGTTCTCCAGACTTTTCTAAAGTACCCCCCCCCCAAAAAAAAAAATGTTCTACCAGCAGCACTAACTCACATTAATAAAAAAGACAAGAGCAAGAACACTACATATTTCGTAATTGTTGCAGAAGAAAGAATGCTCAATAATGTAAAACAGACTCAGAGCCACAGTGTGCCAAATGCAGTAATGACCATTGATGCAACATCACTAAAGAATACATTTATATAGGCCATCAGTAGTGACATAGTACTTTGGGGAATATCATCTAACATCTTTAATCAGTGTAATATAGCATCAGCCAACTGTACAGTAAACATTCTAAAAATATAGTTATCATTGTCAGCTATCCTTATTTTAGGAGGAGATTATAACAGATTAAATAGTGTAGGGGCAAAAAAAATGAGGACCCTGTTGGACTACTTTAAAACCTGGAATCTTTTATCATGCATGGGAATTGCTAATTGCAGTCAGTGACATGGTTGTTGGTGTTGGTGCTGTGTGCAATCCCTGGCAAGCTCTGACAAACGTAGCCTGGTTATAGTTCTGCAAACTGTGCAACAGCCAAGGGGTTTTATTTTGTGCTCAGACTGTGAACAATCAAGTATTTATATATTATGAAACAAACTATAAAATCACTTTAAAACAAGCCATCCCTGTATCTATAAGCATTGTAGAGACGTTCGTCTTCAAATTTCACAATAGAAACACTGAAGTCTCAGCTTTTTTTCTATGCTAGCAGAATCTTGGTAGTCTGACAGCCTTCTAATGTAAACACACAGCTGTTTTTTCTAGACCAGCCTTTCTCAACTTTTTTACCCCAGAGGAAATCATTTTCAGGTCTCTGGGAACCCTTGCTAATACCAATTAATCAGGGGTCAGTGGGGAAAATGCTGGATCTATACAAGTACCATCAAAAAGGCGATCAATCACCTACAGTTCAAGCAACACCTAGCATCCTCAGAAGGAATACTAGTGTTCCATGGAACCCCAGTTCAGAATGTCTGTTTTAGGCTTTTAGAAACTGATTTAAATGCACTTAAGAGTCGTTGTTGAGATGCATGATGCCCTTTAAGAATGGATAACTTCACTGTACATGCAGCTAAAGAGGTCAGTGATGGAGTGCTTTAAAGTTATTTTACTGCTTGTTAGTAATATGTACAGTGAAGGAAATAAGTATTTGATCCCCTGCTGATTTTGAATGTTTACCCACTCACAAAAAAATGATCAGTCTAAAAATCAAATGGTAGGTGTATTGTAACACTGAGAGACAGAACAGCAACAAAAAAATAAAAAAAAAGCATGTCTAATAAATTATGCACTGATTTGCATGTTCATGAGGGAAATAAGTATTTTATCCCCTTCACAAAACATGCCTTAGTACTTGGTGGCAAATCCCTTGTTGGCAATCACAGAGGTCAGACATTTCCTGTAGTTGGCCATTGTGTTTGTACACATCTCAGGAGGGAGTTTGGCCCATTCCTCTTGGCAAATCCTCTCCAAGTGGCTAGGCCATGCCAGGACCTTAATGTGCTTCTTCTTGAGTCACTCCTTTGTTGCCTTGGCCGTGTGTTTTGAGGCATTGTCATGCTGGAACACCCATCCACGACCCATTTTCAATGCCCTGGCTGAGGGAAGAAGGTTCTCACCCAAGATTTGACGGTACATTGTCCCATCCATCGTCCCTTTGATGCGGTGCAGTTGTCCTGTCCCCTTAGCAGAAAAACACCCCCAAAGCAGAATGTTTCCACCACTATGTTTGACAGTTGGGATGGTGTTCTTGGGGTCATAGGCAGCATTCCTCCTCCTCCAAACACGGAGAGTTGAGTTGATGCCAAAGAGCTTGATTTTGGTCTCATCTGACCACAACACTTTCAACCAGTCCTCCTCTGCATCATTCAGATGTTCAGTGCCAAAAAACAGACAGACCTGGACATGTGCTTTCTTGAGCAGAGGGACCTTGCGGGCACTGCAGGATTTCAATCCTTGTCAGCGTAGTGTGTTACCAATTTTTTTTCTTGGTGACTGTGGTCCCAGCTGCCTAGAGATCATTGACAAGATCCTCACGTGTAGTTCTGGGATGATTCCTCACTGTTCTCATGATCATTGACACTTTACGAGGTGAGATCTTGCATGGTGCGCCAGACCTAGGGAGACTAACTTGTTTTGTGTTTCTTCCATTCGAGAATGATTGCACTAACTGTTGTCACCTTTGCACCAAGCTGCTTGGCGATAGTTTTGTGACCCAGCCCAGGCTTGTGTTGGTCTACAATATTGTCCCTGACATCCTTGGACAGCTCTTTGGTCTTTGCCATGGTGGAGAGTTTGGAATCCGACTGTTTAATTGCTCCTGTGGACAGGTGTCTTTTATACAGGTAACAAAATGAGATTAGCAGCACTCCCTTTAAGAGACTGCTTTTAATCTCAGCTTGTTACCCGTATGAAAGACACTTGGTAGCCAGAAATCCTGCTTAATGATATTGGATCAAATACTTATTTCCCTCATGAACATGCAAATCAGTGCATAATTTGTTAGACATGCATTTCTTTTGAATTTGTTGTTGCTATTCGGTCTCTCAGTGTTACAATACACTTACCCTTCGATTTTTAGACTGATCATTTCTTTGTGAGTGGACGAACATTCAAAAACAGCAGCGAATCAAATACTTATTTTCTTCACTGTAAATACTTTAATGTCCATATTCTAGGCATAGATGCACTTGAAATCAACCAAGTAAACCTGAGCAATTAGCTGACCCATGGAGACGAACATGGGAGATAGGAGCCAAACTCAGTCTTTACAGGAAATGTTAAGATCTGCTATGCTGTCTGGTTAGAAACCTATTGTACTTTGTAGATCCAGTGTCATGGGTAAACTCTGTATTACAAGCTTTTTTGTAACATAATGATTTTTGTAACAAAATGTTTAAACACAAATGATATGACTAAGCTCCTAGTGAAGTGCAACACATAGGAGGTGCAGATGGATGACTCCTGTACCAGATAATATTAATAAAACTCATTTTGGGCTTTTAGTTGACAAGAGACTTCACTTTTGTCTTGCATGGATTCTGTTAAAAATAACATGTTAACATGTAATTATTTTTGGATGTTAATTTTTTTTTTGTAGAATTTGTTTCCCTTTTTTTTTGCACAGCAAGTGCCTAATTCTAAAAAAGCTACAACTTATTTTTAAACTAAACCCTGGTAATCATATAAGAGTACCTAAAGTATATACAGTATATAGAAAACCAGAAGAAATTGCTCATGTGGATGTTTAAGTCCATTCAGGGTAATGGTTGCTAGTTGGTAAACTATGGCAAATGATTTCTCTTCATTTGCTGGTACCCACGTTGAAAAGTCAGGTATGGCTGCCAAGCCTGATGCTTAGTACTTCTGTCTTGCTTTTATGGCCTTATTCCTCAACTGGGAATGGAGTCTAAGTCTGTTCTGTATTTTGCCTGCAAAACGTGTAGAGATTTGTTATTTGTGTGCATGTAGCAACTTCTATTTCCTACAGAAGGGAAAGTTCTCCTCGACAGCAGACAGCTATGAAAAGGAAGATGGATGCACCAGATATTGAATGCTTTAGGTTTAACGCCCATGTAATTGAAGCTGAAACAAAACAGTTACACCAAACACTAAAACTTTGGTGCTGAATAGAATTTTGTTCATTAATACATACTAGAACTATGCCATGTGTTCTGCCTGATAAAGATACTGCACTACTTGTCACTGTGGTTAGTACTATCACATTCACTCTTGGGGAACTCAGGGAGTGGACTTTAACTGTCAGTTGGACTCAAAGCTGAATGCAATTACGATTGCCATGACAAGACAATAGTGCAGAAACCAACAGTATACACAGCAATGAATAGGAGTAATATAATTCAAAACAGTCATCTTATACGTGTGAAATATTCTTGAAACTCATCCTATAACATCACAACATATACAGTGCATGTCTGCCAATGGCATGTTTTATCCGTTTGTATAAGTATGCTCTGTTTAATGTAATGATCATTTACCTGCAAGTTTTCTTATACACAAGAGTTATAAACAATTTAATGTTTCAATCAATACATATGACAATTTTGATCATAAATAGATGTATAGAAAGTATAACAAAAAAAAAACTATATTTTTCAGACTTCATGAAGAGGCACCTACCCCAAAGTATTAGTGTTAAAATTAGCAATTATACTGCTTTTCATCAGTTTTCCTTTGCAGATTGGCGGTTCTGTATTATTTTCTGTATAGCTGTCGTATGCAATGTTCACTGACATATGCTTACAGTAACAAACTGTATTTTTTTTTTTGCACTAGTTTTTTAAAAAAAATGAGCCTTATTGTATATGTGGGAATATAAATTGCTCTAAACTGGTTGTGTGTTTTCATGCAGTATTATTATTGGTATTACCAGCTAAAACAAATTAAATGTGTTTTCTGCATAATACTTAAAAAAGAGAAGTGCACTTTAGGACAAAGTGCACTTATTGGGGGGATTTCATCAAAACTGGAGGAGCTGCGAATAACAAACATTCAGCTTCTATCTTCGCCTTGTTCAATTAAGCTTGGAAAATTAAAGATAAAAGTTGATTGGTTACCATGCATGAGTGCTCCAGTTTTGATAAATTTCCCTTATGATGTTTGCCTTTTACACAGACCTAACCCACCCTCCCTTCCACAGATGCAAACTTACCTAGATCTGATGGCCTCGGCCACCAATGCAAGGTTACATCCAGTACTGCAAGAAGGGCTGGCCTGGCCAGGCCATGACAGCACACTATAGACTTCTCTGTGTGTAAAAAACAGGGATAAAGGGAGACAGCAGGGAAAAAGCCCCATATAAATCTATGGGTCTGTAATGTGCAGGCGTGGCCAAGAGGTAGACAACCACCGCAGCTATCAGATTTGCAGAAGAATAGAGTGGGCTACTTTTAGGTCAGTGAAAAGGGGCGTAACAGGATTTGTACATTTTGTGTTAAAGTGCACTGTCCTGCTAAAATGCTTGAAACCTGACCAGGGGAGAACTGGGTGGTGGAGGAGCTGGGCATTTGGCCTCCAGTCTAGTACTAATACAATTTGGCAGACTGATGACCCTGGGGGGAGGAAATACTTTACAACCCAGAGACTGATGAGAACAGTAACACATACTAGCCATTATTATATAGCTGCCCTCTCTAAATTCAGACCTGCAATCACAGCATCTGGTAGAGATAATTCTTCAGTCAGGAATCTGATGCCAGAAGAGGTGAAAAAAAAACAAATACAAAACTGTAGCACCAGGACACACTTTGAAAGGAACACTTTTGTTATCTCACAGAAATCACCAGGGCCAGTTGGTTGTGTTTGCCCAGCAGGCCAAATATCCCTGGTGTTCTCTGACTTTTATATTGACCCACGCTGCAGCGTGAGACCTTTGCTCCCTGTGGGGAAGCAGCAATCTCTTTGCAGAGGTCTGACTTGACCCCCAGCTGAGTGGGGGCCAAAATAATTCAATCAGTAGGAAATATGGGTCCCACTCTGCAGCTGTTGGCAAGAGACAGGCTTTTATACCAAGGCTGTAGTTGCTTTAGAAAGAAAACCAACAGTAAGAAATTGAACATCTTTTGGTTTGATGTACCTGGAATACATTCAGGTTTAAATTGAATGTTCAATTTGGTTTTAAATACTGGGTCAGTGATCTGGAAACTATGTAACTAAGGAGTTCTCACTTTATTTAGACTTTTCTGGGCTGTATATTTCAGTCTCCAGTAAGTCAGCGAAACAGCCAGTACTTTCAAGTGGCATTCCTTGCTGTTACCTAATCTATAGCAAATTTATTTAAAACATAACACCCTGTAGGCACTTTTATATCAAAACAGATTAACTTATTTCTTTGTGAAAAAAAGAAGCAAATTTCTCCTTCTATTACACAGGTCTGCGACTAAAAAGCTGTTTGATTATTTTCATCTAATTTCCATGTATTTTGGTGTGCTGAAAACAAATAAAATATTGAAAAAAACTCCTAGACGTCATGATTTGCCACAAAATGCAAAATTGTCTTCAAATTTATCAAATTTTTTAAATTTTTGGTATTTTTTTTATAATATGGGTTTTTAACCAAATGTAAAGTCCAAATTACTATTAATTAATTCACATAAGTGCATTTAAGATATAAAATGCCAAAAAGACCTTAAAGGGGTTGTCCGAGTTATGTAAAAAAAATATAGCACTGTAAATCTGATGGTCAGCAATATATACATAAGCTAAGCAAGTTTTAGGGAAAAAAAATTCTATTTCCTCATTTCCCTAGTTCTCTTCTGGCCCTTTGTTGTTATTTGCAGGTAAACAATCTCTGCCCCTCCCCCCCTGCAAAGAGGGTGAATACATGTGCTGCTCTGAGTGACATGTCTGACTACTGGGATACTCAGCAGCATGCTGTATGTGTAAGCCTAAGCCCTGAGTCTGTGCTTCTAATGGAAGAAGGGGTTAATCTTTCCTGAAGAATCCAGTGGGAGGGAGACACAGGGCAGATAGCAGCAGCTCCGGTCAGTGCAGGGGGCGTGGCCAGCACTGTGACGTCTCGTGTACAGACACAGAGCTGCTCTCTCCTGCAGACCACACTTGTGCACAAATCATCATCAGGTTCTTGGTTCTAGGCTGTTCACAACAATAAAGCAAAAGCAAGCCACCAAAAATGACACGAATTACTGATGTCAATAGCATATCTCCGACTCACTTGTATAAGTGTGGATACATAAACCCAAAGAACAGCATACTAAGCAATATGATAGTGTGACAAGGACACGCCTATCTGAAAAAGAAGGTTTCTAGATGATCCACGCGGAGTAATATGAATTCAAAGGAATTTTTAACAATACTTTATTTGATCACATAGATCATAGGGAGGTTAAACATGAGCACGGTGTACATATGAAAAAAATAAATAAAATCATGTTAAAAAACACTTAGCGTCTTCAATTTAGGGTCATCTTAGCCAACAGAGCACCATATAAGGCAGAGTTGTGTAATGATGAAATAGTTATCCTGGGTTTCCGTAGGTTTCCCGCTTTATATTTGAGTGAACCATGTATTCAGTGGGTGTGTTCCCAGTATATGTCAGGGACCTCCTGGAATGTACAAGCTGGAACACAAAAATACATAGTATATGTATAGAAATATGGAAACCAAGTCACATCCAAAATTTACCAGGCCTCCCTCCACAATAGTCAATGGATACTGCTGTTACCTTCTCAATAGTGAGACTATCATACCCGCTTCTCAAGTGTAGGGACTTCCTGGATAGCCACCCCAAATGAAACAAGGTCCACAGTACCAAATGATTCTGAGGATATATATAGAAAAAGATAATAAATGTGTAGATCATGGGCATCAGGTGACCCCGAAAACAAAACACACATAAAATGTGGATATATTACCATCAATAAGGATCAAGAAGACTCCTGTCGACTTGAAATAAGATCAGGTCCTTGATGCTTTTTCAAAGATGCATATGGGGGTGAAGAACCAGGTATACACGATGCGTGGATTTCAAACACATATAATGTGTATGTAGCATATAGCAGGCCGTAGATACCTGAGTTTAGTATACCCAATAAAGGGTTTCCAAAAATTGCTCAATTAGAGAAGGTTATTAGCGGTTTTATAAGGATGTGGCTATGTCACAGCAAAAAATACCTGAATAGGATAGCGTATATATACACTTTTTCATCGCAGTTCGTGTTAGCTCGTCATTCTTCAACCGTTATGTTATGGCTCTGCGAAAGTGTATTAATTCTGTTTCATCTGTGGTGAATATACAGTGTCGAAGCAACAGCAGAATATTACAGACTTTGTGAAAAAAGTATACTTTGCATACTTTGGACTAAAAATTGGAGATCAAGATAAAGTTTGGGCGCCTCATAAAATGTGCAAACGGTGTGTTGAGGACCTCCGAAACTGGTTCAAGGGTAAGAAAAAAATCTTTCCATTATGGGATTCCTGTGGTATGACGAGAGCAAAAGAACCATAGTGACGACTGTTACTTTTGTTCATGCGATGTGAAAGGGTTTAATTCCAAATGGAAGCATTCCATTTCATACCCCAATCTTCACTCAGCAATTCGTCCCATCCCCCATGGCACAGATATACCAGTACCCAAGCCCCCTGCTACCTTGGAAGAGATACCTAGCTCTGATGAAGGTGAAGTCATTCCTGAACCAGATGACGAGTCAAGTTCTGACTTTGAATATGACACAAGACCAAAATTGTTTTCTCCGGAGGAGATGAATGATTTGGTAAGAGACTTGAATCTTCCCAAAGATGCCGCTGAGTTACTCGGATCAAGGCTGAAAAGCAGGAATTTATTGTTGCCAGGAGTGTCATCTTCATGGTTCAGACATCGTGAAAAGGAGTCCGTTCCTTACTTCGCCCAGGAAGACAAGTTGGTTTATTGCATCGATGTCGAAGGTCTGATGGGTCAATTTAAAATCCAATATGATTCAGAGCAATGGCATCTTTTTATAAATTCTTCAAAAAGAAGTCTCAAAGCAGTTTTACTCCACAACAGTGGTTTTTACGCTTCCATACCTGTAGGTCATTCCATACACTTGAAGGAAACCTACGAGAACTTGGAATTGGTTCTTCATAAACTTAAATATGAAGACCATGGTTGGCAAGTGTGTGGGGACTTGAAGGTCTTGTGCATGCTGCTCGGGCAACAAGCTGGGTATACCAAAAATAGCCTTGTTTTCTGTGTCTATGGGACAGTCGAGACTGATAAAATCACTGGACCAAGAAGAGTTGGCAGCCGAGGGTGCTAACAGTCGGTGAAAAAAATGTCCTCAGAAGAACTTTATGGGAAGATACCAAAGTTTCTCGACCACCTCTTCACATAAAATTGAGATTGATGAAGCAATTCATAAAATCACTTCCAAGAGATGGAGAATGCTTCAAATACTTGGTCACCAAGTTTCCAGGCCTGTCGGAGGCAAAATTGAAGGAAGGTGTGTTCGTCGGACCAGACATTAGAAGGCTTATAGTTGATCAAGAGTTTGTCAATACCATGACGGATCCTCAAAAAGAAAGGTGGATTGCATTTAAAGAAGTCGTACAGAAATTTTTAGGCAATAACAAAGATCCTCACTACAAAAAGATCGTCGGACGAATGCTGAAAGCATTTCAAGCTTTAGGTTGCCTGATGAGTTTGAAAGTGCATTTCCTCCAGTCCCACCTTGACTACTTTCCTGAAAATTTGGAAGCTGTGAGTGAGGAACAAGGTAAACGTTTCCACCAAGACATAAGAGAGATGGAAAGGAGATACCAGGGAAAATGGAGCATTACAATGATGGCAGACTACTGTTGGATGCTTCAGAGAGACATTCCAGATGCTACTCACAAGTGTAAATGCACCAAGAGGAGCCTCACAGGGAAGAAGAATCGAGTTTAGTGTGTGTAGTGTAGGTAAGCTCATTTCAGTTCAAAAAAGGATTTTCATGAAAAAATTGTAATAAAACTTTAATTTTATAAGTCTATTTCCATTTTTTTTGAGGTATTGCCTTATTTAACATAGTTCCGTAAATTGTCAGGAAACGTGATGTCCTATGACAAAATGGAGGTCATTTTCAGATTCAGCGCACCAAAAAACAAAGATTATGTGGAATAACCAAAACAGCTCTTGAAAACATTTTTTTGCAGACCTGTGTTATCTTTCAACCTTACCCATTTTTAACTTTTTTTCTGTTTCAATATACACTATATTGCCAATAGCATTGGGACACCCCTCCAAATCATTGAATTCAGGTATTGCAATCACCTCCATGGCCACAGGTGTATAAAATCAAGCACCTAGGCATGCAAATTGCTTCTACAAACATTTGTGAAAGAATGGGTCGCTCTCAGGAGCTCAGTGAATGCAAACGTGGTACCGTGAGAGGTTGCCACCTGTGCAATAAGTCCATCCGTGAAATTTCCTTGCTATTAAATGTTCCATGGTCAATTGTAAGTAGTATTACAAAGCAGAAGCAACTGGGAACAACAGCAACTCAACCATGAAATGGTAGGCCACATAAAATGACAGAACGGGGTCAGCGCATGCTGAAGTGCACAGTTCACAGTAGTTGCCAACTGTCTGCAGAGTCAATAGCTAAAGACTTCCAAACTTCATGTGGCCTTCAGATTAGCACAACAGTGGATAGAGAGCTTCATGGAATGGGTTTCTATGGCCGAGCAGCTGCAACCAAGCCTTACATCACCAAGTGCAATACAAAGCGTCGGATGCAGTAGTGTAAAGCACACCACCACTGGACTCTAGAGCAGTGGAGACGTTCTCTGGAGTGATGAATCACGCTTCTCTGTCAGGAAATCCGATGGACGTGTCTGGGTTTGGTGGTTGCCAGGAGAATGGTATTTGTCTGACTGCATTATGCAAAGTGTAAAGTTTGGTGGAGGGGGGGGTTTTATGCTGTGGGGTTGTTTTTCAGGGGTTGGGCTTAGCCCCTTAGTTTCAGTGAAGGGAACTCTTAAAGTGATACTAAACCCAGGAGTCTGCATTTACTATATTTGGTCTCCCAAAGTACACAGAAAATGGAAATGCAATTATTTTAGTAAATATAAACTGCTAAATACCAATGCTCATCAGCAGTTAAATTAGTCTTGTGACTTCAGCAGAGCACTGGTTAAAGCTTGTAGGAGTTTTCTTTCTGCTCTAGGAGGATGTGAAACCCCCTGTCCCTCTGTCTGGACAGTGCTGATTGGCCCTGTGCTGATCACATGCACTCTCCCAAGAAAAAAAACAAACCTCTCTAGCACTACACACCAAACTGAGCATGTGTATGTGACTACAGATTCAGTCTGTATCAGGTGGTCATTTCAACAAGATGAGGGGCAGAAAAGAACAGATCAAACAGCCTTTTTACACAATTCATAGGATTAACCCCTTAGGTTTCACAGTGAGTAGAACAAGAATGCTTCACTGCATATACAGACTGATTTTATGGTTGTGGGTTTAGTAACACTTTAAGGCATCAGCAAACCAAGACATTTTGGACAATTTCATGCTCCCAACTTTGTGGGAACGGTTTGGGGATGGCCCCTTCCTGTTTCAACATGACTGTGCACCAGTGCACAAAGCAAAGTCCATAAAGACATGGATGAGTGAGTTTAGGGTGGAGGAACTTGATTGGCCTGCACAGAGTCCTGACCTCAACCCGATAGAACACCTTTGGGATGAATTGGAGTGGAAACTGTGAGCCAGGCCTTCTCATCTGACATCAGTGCCTGACCTCACAAATACTCTTCTGGAAGAATGGTCAAAAACATTCCCATAGACACACTCCTAAACCTTGTGGACAGCCTTCCCAGAAGAGTTGAAGCTGTTATAGCTGCAAAGGGTGGGCCAATTCAATATTGAACCCTACGAACTTAGTGTGGGATGCCATTAAGGTTCTACATTAAAGTCTACTTTGTCACTCTTATTAATACCTTGTCATCCAGTCCTCATCGTGTCTTCTCTACTTTTAACTCTCTTTCTCCACCACCACCTCCACCCAGTATTGCACTCACTGCCCACAAGATTGTCAATCATTTCAAAAACAAAATTGATGCAATTCATGAGGGCATCTCCACTGTACAGACATCTATCCCACTTAGCATACTTTATACTAAACCTTCCTCAGCACTTTCCTCTTTTGACCTTGCTACTACTGAAGAGGTCACTAAAGTTTCTCAGAAGCCCGTCTCACCACCTGCCCCCTGGATCCTGTTCCCTCACAACTACTATGGTCACCCTCTTCTTCTATCCTATACTTCCTCACTCACATCTTCAAATCACTCCCTCTCTACTGGCACCCCCGCCTTCCCTCTAAAGCATGCACAGATCACTCCCCATACTTAAAACGCCCTCACTGGACGCCACAAACCATACCCATTTCCCTGCTCCTGTTTACCTCTAAACTCTTGGAACGGCTAGTCCACAATTGCCTGAGCTCCTACCTCACGGACAACCTTCTTGACCTTTTTACAGTCTGGCTTTCGCTCACTACACTCCACTGAAACTGCCCTACTAAAACCCACTAAATGATTTACTAACTGCTAAATCCAATGGCCACTACTACATAGTCTTACTACTTGACCTCTCTGTGGCTTTTGATACTGTTGACCATCCCCTGCTCCTAAAACTCCACTTTCTTGGCCTGCAAGACTCTGCTCTCTCCTGGTTCTCCTCCTACCTATCGCAGCGCTCCTTCAGTGTTACCTATCACGCTGTTTCCTCCTGTCCACTTCCTGTTTCTGTAGGGGTCCCCCTCAAGGTTCTGTCCTTGGACCCATTCTCTTCTCCATCTACACCTCCTCCCTAGGTCACCTGATAAACTCCTATGGCTTCAAGTACCACCTCTATGCTGATGACACACAAATCTATCTTTCTACTCCTCAACTCAGCCACTTAAGTCTCCTCTTGCATTACTAACCTACTGAGTGACATATCAGCATGGATGTCACTCCACTTTCTCAAAATCTTTCTAAAACTGAGCTCATAATATTCCCTCCAGCCCGTGCCCCCTCCCCTGACTTCTCCATCAAGATCAATAATACAACCATCAGTCCATCCCCTCATGCCAGGGTACTAGCTGTAATCCTGGACTCCCATCTATCCTTTCAGTCCAAATCTTGTAGACTTCACCTCCGCAACATCACCAAGATGTACCCCTTTTTATCCACTGAAACCACTAAGCAACTTATTCTCTCCCTTGTTATCTCTCACCTTGACTATTGTAACTCCCTTCTCATTGGCCTACCTAATCGCAGGCTATCCCTTCTTCAGTCTTCATATATGCTGCTGCCAGACTCATCCACCTTACCAACAGTTCCACGTCTGCCATCCCTCTCTGCCAATCCCTCTACTGGCTTCCCATTGCCCAACAAAAGAAAATTAAAAAAACATTAACAATAATATATAAAGCCATTTATAACTCTGCCCCCAATTACATCACCAATCTTGTCTCTAAATATCACCCAAACCCTCCTCTCTGCTCCTCCCACAAGCACCTGCTCTCTAGCTCCCTTGTCTCCTCCTCCCAAGCTCATCTCCAGAGCCTCCCCCATCCTCTGGAACTCTCTACCCCAATCTATCCGACTATTGCCTACTCTACCCACTTTTAGGCAATCTCTAAAAACCTCTCTCTTCAGGACAGCCTATCCTGCCTTCAGCTAATAACCAAATCTTCTATTTTTCCTATCACTTCGTCCCGCACAGTTATTACCTTTTGTACCACCAGCCCCTCCCTTTTAAATTGTAAGCTTGAAGGAGCAGGGCCCTCCTAACCCTCTTGTATTGAACTGTATCATTGCTGCATTGTCTCGCTTTATATTGTAAAGCGCTGAGCAAACTGTTGGCGCTATATAAATCCTGTATAATAATAATGTGAGTGTAAAGGCAGATGTCCCAATACTTTTGACAATATAGTGCATTTTTTAGTTTTATAAATCGGCCTAAAATCAAAAGCAAGCATATAAATCGATCAAGCAGTGGCTAAATAATGATCAGGTGTTACAAATAAATCAGCAAGGTTTACGATCATGGTAACCATCACTACAATAACTCTAAATCATTCGGATGATATAGGTAAGTATTAAGTGCAAAAAAGCCATATCCCTAAAGGCCTATTCACAGTCACTGCAGGGATGGCTCTTCTCCTGCATCCAACCACATAGGTTAGCAACTGTATGAACAAGAATAGAAAGGAGCAAGAAACGAGAGTAGAGGGGGAGAAGAAAAGTCAAGAGACAAGGGGAGGGAAGGAGTTATCACAGACTCAGAAGCAGTCAGATGAGCAAGTTGGTTGGAGTGAGGGGAACTCATAGGAGATCCATGGTTACCAGACCTTGAGAAATTTAGACTGTGAGTCATTCAGATTACTGGACATCTGCTCATGGAGCATTATAGCAGTCATGTGTGTCTTCACCCCTTGAAAAGGCAATGCGCAGTGTTTTCCAGGCCTAGGCTATGGTCCATTTGGCTGAAATAAAAAGATAACCAGATTCTGTTGGGTTGTTTATAAGCCAGGTATCAGACAATGGAGTAGAGCCAATATTGTGTCCTTGCGGACCATTAGATGGAACAGGTTCTGGAGCAGGCTGAAAACCTTAGGCCAGAACCCTACTGGTCTTGATCAAGACCAGCAGATATGCAGGACATCCCCTTGTTGTCCACAATTACAAAAACATCTGTCACTACACCTGGAGGTAAGCATTTGCAACTTAGGCAGGGACCCAGTACCACCTGAACTGAACCTTATACACAGCTTCAAGCGTGTTTGTGTTGAAGGAGCATTTGGCAACTGTTTTCCAAGCCTTACTCCAGATCTATGGGGGACTGGAGGTCCCGCTCCCATTGGGACAGAGGGATGCCAATGACAGGTGTCCATTCAGGTGGAGTATGTTCATCTTTTTTCAAATTCTTTTAATTGAATACAGATTGTTAGGGCCCCTTCACCCCTACATGCTGTTGCATACACATGAACATGTTAGCACATCTTACATTATATATATATTATATATAAAAATATAATCGAAATGTAAAATCACATTTATTTTTACATTGTATTTCAATTATTTCTAACCTACTCCTAATCTGAAAAATCTTTAAAAACGGAGTTCCAGTTGTTTTTGTGTTTATTAAAAGTCAGCAGCTACAGTTTTTGTAGCTGCTGACTTTTATTAAACACACACTCACCTAACCCAGGATCCAGCAATGTGCTTACCTGCACTGTCCCTTCTCTCGCTATTTTCCCTCTGGTGTGGGCACCCAAACTTTGGGCACCTGAATGGTCCGGCAGTCCAGCCAGACTGGCAGCTCAGTTCGCCATAGAGAACGGAGCTGAAAGTGGCAACGGGTGCATGTCAAAACCAGGTACTCGCTCCCCCCACCCCAAAAAGTGTAGAGTGGGGAAGGGGGGGGGGGGGGGGAGTTGGGGAAGGAGGCAGACAAGCAGAGCCTCCCCTTTTGGGTTGAGCTCCACTTTAAGTCTGTAAACTTACTTTGTGACAAACCCTTAATGTGCTACACATTCCACAGATCCTGCCTTCTGAACTAGAGGCGCTGAAAAGAGAAGTTTCAGGAAGCGAAGTCAGTACAGGAGTCACAGCTTGCCGACAGGAAGGTACCATGGGATATGTAGTCCTTAGAAACTGAACGTGAACAGCAGAGTAGAAGCTGCAAAGCTTGCAAGGAATCCAAGTTGAGGAAAGATGGCCAGTAGACAGGCAGAACTCTCAGCATGAAAGATTTTTCAAGTAAGCTTATATTGGATTGTGAAATATAACCACTGTTTCTATTACTACAGACCTGATGCTATAGAATGAGAAATGTATGCTCTGACTATAGATCAAGTTAGAAATTTAGAATGCTTTGTCAATACATGACAGCTGAAGGAAAAGCGTGTCAGTAATTTCACAACACATTCTGTGGTAGGGTGCAGCACAGGTTTGTCAATTCCTATTGTACTTGTGCATTGGAGTGCTATTTTAAATGAATGATACTACAACCCACTGCACCCAGCAACAGCCATTCTAAGGCTTCCTGCGGTGTACCACAGCACACTGTTAAGGATGGACCATATATGAAGAAGAAATCTCTCTAACAGAGCTCTAGCTGGCCAGGTGATGTAGAGACAGGAGAAGCTACCACCTCAGCTGCACCCTATTGCCACTTTAAACATATTTAAATTTTCCTTTTCACATAGGGAGAGAGCATACCAAGATCTTCCACAATCTACCATAAAACCGAATGTTAGCCCCCAAAACAGATGGTATATTTCATGTGCTGTAAATTAACTTATTAAAAAGACAAAACACAACTGCATACTATGCAAGCATGATGGCAAATGCCAATAGTACAATTACAGTTGTCCAGCCACTGCTGCTAAACCCAAAACCAAAAATGTAGTGTATTGCAACTTACCAATTCTTAAATGTGATGGCTGCATTAGTTCTTTTTTCAAGCTTTTTTTCTCTTTATTTTCACCTGGTGATCCAGCCAATAAGTCTGTTATTTTTCAATTTATTTTAACAGATCAAGCTGTTCAGACAAAGAAGGTTGAGACAAACCATTTAACACTGACAAGGGTCCTTACAATGGTCAGTGTTTATTAGTTTATGTAAAACCTTTATCCCAAAAGAAAAACAAAATGCTGTAAAGGTATTAGATGGACTTGCCTAACAAATTGAAGCTGAACTCCAGCTAAGTGCTGGCTCGCACTGATGCAAATTCTACGCGGATCAGATACAATCCAAAAAGCATAATTTTCATGTAATTTACAATTATTTCCAATGCAGGCCGTTCACATAGATGAGGTGCGAATTTGATCCAGTCCAAAAAAGGGTCCTGTGCGAGTTTAATACAGGTGTGGAGCGAATTTCATCACGTGCTATGCCCAGTCCCCTCAGAAATCGCATTCAATTCGCACCTGTCACAGCAGAAATCGCACTGTGATACTGCACTGTGACATTGCATCAGATTCGCACCACATCAGTGTGAACCAACACTAAATCTGCTAGACCACCTAACACTGCCCTCTCCCCAGACTAACAATGCTGCTATCCAAAGGGTTGTTTTACTACTTCATCCAGAATGCAGACACCCTAAAGGTTGGTACACATGGGCTCAATATCGGCTCTCCCCTTTGTTGATCTGTACATATTTTTTATATAGTAGACATACAGCGGGTAAAATAAGTATTGACCATATCACCATTTTTCTAAGTAAATATATTTCTAAAAGGTGCTCGACATGAAATTTTCGCCACAGGTCGGTAACAACCCATGCAATCCATACATACAAAGAAACCAAACAATAATAATAAAACAAATAATAATAAACCAAAACATAGAAGTTCAGAAATTACATTATGTGTAATAAAATGGTATGACAGAGAAAGTATTGCACACATGAAAAAAGGGAGGTGCAAAAAGTCAAGGAAAGCCAAGACACCAGCTGGAATCTATTGGTAATTAGAAAGCGATCCTGCCCCTTGTCAGTGCAAATATCAGCTGATTCAGTCTCAACTGATGGCCTGTAAAAAGGTGTCTTATTACCAAGGTGTAACACAAGAAACACATCACGATGGACCTTCGTAACCTTATTGTTGCAAAACATGCTGATGTCATTGGTTACAGAAGGATTTCTAAACTTTAGAATGTGCCAGTGAGCACTGTTGGGGCCATAATCAGAAAGTGGAAATAACAATTTCACCATAAACCAGCCACGACCAGGTGCTCCTCGCAAGATTTCTGATAGAGTAACAAGAATTATTAGAAGGACCACTTGTGGAGAGCTTCAGAAAGACTGGGAATTAGCAGATACAATTTTCAAAGAAAACAAGTAATCCATTCAACCGCTATGGCCTGTATGCAAGCTCACCATGCAAGACTCCACTGCTGAAGAAAAAGGAGGTTGAAGCTCGTTTAAAGTTTGCTGCACAACATTTAGACAAGCCTGTGAAATACTGGGAGAATATAGTCTGGTCAGAGGAGACTAAAATTTAACTCTTTGGATGCCATAACACACACCATGTTTGGAGGTCAAATGGCACTGCACATCACCCCATCAACTAATACACACCATGTTTGAAGGTGGGAACATCATGGTGTGGGGCTGTTTTTCAGCATACAGTACTGGCAAACTTCATATCATTGAAGAAAGGATGAAAGGAAAAATGTACCAAGACATTATTGATAAAAATCTGCTGCTATCTACCAGGAAGCTGAAGATGAAACGAGGGTGGACATTTCAGCAAGACAATGATCCCAAACACAAAGCCAAGGAAACTCTCAACTGTTTTCAAAGAAAGAAGAAAGCTGCTAGAATGGCCCAGCCAATCACCTGACCTGAATCCAACAGAAAATCTAAGGAAAGAACATCGGAGATGTTAAAGGTTCCATGGGCCTCTTCTATGATTTGAAGACTGTGCGGAAGAAAATCACACCTGAGCAATGCATGCGACTAGTTTCTCTATACAGGAGGCATCTTGAGGCTATCATTTTCCCTGTGTCATTCCATTTTATTACAAATAACTTAATTTTTTAACTTATTTGGTTTTTATTATTTGGTTTCTTTGTATGTGTGGATTGCATGGATTGTTACCGGCATGTGGTGAAAATTTCATGCCAATAGCACTTTTAGAAATAGATTCACTGAGAAAAATGCTGACGTTTTCAATACTTTCTTTACCCGCTGTATAAACATACATACTCACACCTCTTGAAGATAAAAGCCTAGTAAGTGCACAGCACAAAATTTTCCTGTGCTCAGCTCTGCTAGACAGCATAGGATAATGAAAGCCCATTTCCAGTATTAAAAAAAAAAAAAAAAAAAGAAATGGGTTGCTTACATTTGCAATTTGGAAAATCCCCACACACTGTTCTGCAACACTGTGCTGGGACAAGCTAACATAGGGGCTTAAAAAAAAAAAAAAAAATATGACACAATAGAGGGTTAGACGTTCATATGCGTGTACCAGCAAACACAAGCAAAATGCAATATGGCAAGTAACTCTCATATTCAGAAAGGAAGACGCACACTGAGAAGAATTTATAGCAACTGCAAGACCAAATCCCTTTGCCTTCAGCTGTACTAGGAAGCAGAAATGATATGAAAACAATATCCATAGAAATCTACTGCTTATACTTTTAGGAAGCTGAACTCCAACTGGTATACTTAATTTAAGAACTTAAAACCTAATTTAATACAGTTGGGTATTCCTTTATTGCAGAATATGGTAAAGTTAACAGTCTGCAGGAGAGTAACATCTGGGCAATGGGTTTAAAAGTTCCCTGTTGAAAATAACTAGTCAGATGTAGTTAGCTTAGATGTATCCTTGATTGTCTAACTTTTTGCAGTGCTCTTTTTCTCTGACAAAGATGCCAAACCTTGCACCTTTACCAAGATGGCACTGAAACTGTGCAGAACAAGGCATGGTAAGTCAGTAATGGAGGAAAGATCAGAAACCACAGAAAACGTAGCTTCCAAAGTTCAGCTGCTCTTTAAGGCTGGGTATACATTATACAATTTTCCTTTAGGTTTGACCTCATATTGTATGGTTTTGGTAAATCTAAACACTATCAATTTGTATGTAATTAAGCAGGCCCTTGAACTACATAATTGAAGGTAAATCTAAAGGAAATTGAATAAGAAAATTGTATAATGTATGGCCAACTTAAGGATGCACCTAATGTGTTTATTTGTAAAACAAAAAATAAATAAATTAAGTGTGTGTGTGTACATACACATATATATATATATATATATATATATATATATATATATATATATACACACACATACACACACACACACACACACACACACACACTCTCCTAGATTGTAAGTTCCAAGCAGCAGGGCCCTCTAACCCCTCATGTATCGCACTGTATTGTTATTGCACTGTCTCATGTATTGTCCCCCATTGTAATGTAAAGCGCTGAGCGAACTGTTGGCGCTATATAAATACTGTATAATAATAATACTACACACACATATATACACACACACACACATATATATATATATATATAGGGTATAGGTACAATTATAGCTTCTGGTTAAAAACATATTGATAAATCCACATGGAGGTCTTTTGCACCAGAAACCAACTCTCTACTGGTAAGATAATGCACACCACATGTTTCAGATAGAATATTTATTATCATATATACAAACACCATTTATCAATTTCATGAGGTACAATTAAATAGAATGTTGGGTGCTGTGCACAAATCTGTCTCAGTATGTACTCAGTCCACTGAAATTAAAACCATAAACTCACTCCAGGCTGTGCATAGGGGAAGTTGCTGCATCCAGATTAGTTATCCATAATTATGCAACTATTCACTCTGTAGCAGCAAGGCTCATCTCTGCCAACCACATTCTTAAAAACAAAATATATCTGCTATGGGTCAACGACAAAGTTGGCACTGTATGCCTCTACAACAAGCTTTCAGCAAAGCCTGACCAGAGTCAAAGACTCAAGAGGGACATTATAAAGACAAAATTAGAATGTTAGAATGCCAATCAGGTCACAAGTTTACCAAAATTTCAAATATCACATTTATAAACACCCCCACCCCCCACAAATTTCACTTGGTTATGGTTACATTTCCTTGTGAATCAGTTGCAAGTTGGTCCTTAACATCCACGCTCCAAAACTTTCATATTATCCCTCATGTTATTTTATTAAATAGCCACATGGGTAAGCAAATAACCCCAAAAAGGACCCCCCCCCCCCTCCAAAAAAAAAGTTAAAAAGGAGAATTTGTTGTATCATCACTGTCAAGAAGGTTACAGGACTGTCTCTTTTTCCAAATGCAGTTTCGCTTGATGCAAAGTCACTAAATTGTCTGGCAGAAACGCTTTAACTGATTCAATACATGAAGGTCAGGTTCATGCATGTTTACAAAAAAAAAGTCACGTCAAAGAGAGTAAAAGGAGGGGGGAAACTTAACTTTTATAGGAAAACTCTACTCCATCCTTTCTTCTGTGCCAGCCATGTGTCCTAATGCCTATTCAGTTGGAATCATGTGGACAGAATAAAGCTGGCCATACATTGTTCAGTTTTTTTCAAGCAGCCCTCTGGCTGATCAAAAAAAAAAAAAAGGAACAGATTGCCTCATTCACACATTCAAGTTCGATAGGGAAATCCCCCCACTGCACCTTTTTATTGTAACAGCTGGACACCCCTGCTGTCAGAATACACTTATCAGCGCTGCAACCGACTGGATGTATGCGGTGATCGTACAGAAATTTACCACCAGTCTTGTTCGGACTTAGGCCTGTTTCATTAGTATTGGTTAAAAGGTTTTCAACAACAGAGAATTGTAATATCTCTCATGTCCGAACTTTAAAGCTTCTGCACAAAAACAAACATTTGCTGTAAATCATGAAAAAACATTTATCTATCAATTATTAGCTAAATCACAAAATGGTTGTCTTAAACAAATAAATCTTAATTCATGAGGATTTTGCAGCGGTCAAGGTTTGGAAATAATTTTATTCCAGTTGTTAGCTTTTATTTAAACTAGGGTCACATTTTTTTTTAGTTGAACTACTTTATTTGTTTTCATAGTAGACACCCTGTTGGAGATTCTGCAATAGCAAACTAAACTGAGCGCCTAAGTATTTAACCTATCCAGAACTTAAAAAAAAAAAAAAAAAAAAAGAAGGTGTGTGTATGTGTGTGGAGGGAGGGCAGTTGGGTTTAAATTTTTGTGACACCATAAGTAAAATTTACTTTAGTTTACATATTATATCATGTCAAATTACTCTTGGTAAGGAAGGCAACATGAGCACAGTGTGACAAATGTGCATACATTAAATATTTCTTTAGGGAACTTATTTTTGGCTTAATTACATTATTGCACCAGGCAAAAAAAAAAAAAAAACTGCAGCAATAAAGGAGGAAATGCAGGAAATTTTAAGACTAGTAAGGTACATAAAAGGTCGACAGCCCATTGTGTGCCGATTATAAATTAATGACAATTAAACTATTCAATGACATATCAGAAGAAAGACAATACAATATTGCCATTACTACAGTCACTGGCGAGTCCTAATAATGAATTACTCATGAAGGCTAGTATTAAAACTGTTTCTTGAAGAAAACATATCCATTTCTAGAAGCAGCTCCCAATATGAATAGGACACAGTCAAATTCTCTCCCAATTTTGTGCCCTTGACAGTTGTGATGGCAGCTTTTTTGCAGGAGAAAAGGAAGTGGACTTTACACTCTACAGTGTTTCCTTAGTGTTCAAAGCTCCGCCAAACTGGCAGTGATAAGGGCAGAAAAAATTATTTTGGCCCCATGTAAAAACTGCATAACTATGCATATGGATTTTACCAGAACTGCTAATCTGCTATTATGAATACAGCTATAGTTTGCAGCAAGCCAATATGTTTGTTTTATATAGTTTTTTCTAAAGCACATAAACAAGTGCATGTAAGTATACACTAACATACACAACAATTTATAGGATTATACAAAAGTGCAAGATAAGAGAAAAACATATTTCACGCATTTAGGATGATTTATGGAGCTGGAAGAAAGCAAACTGCAACAGTTGCCAAAATTAACCAAATGCCTGCTTTGTGTCAGAGGTGGTTAGAAAATTAAAGATCCGATTTGTTGTCCTGGCCAACATGGACACCTTGCAATGCTTCACAGTTAAACAGCAGGCCTTAAACAAACACAGGCCTTGCCTGCAGCCACAGATAAAAAGGCACATATACATAAATAGGTTGTACACAAGCTGTGTTACAACCAGCTCTCCAAACTACATGGGACAACTTTGTAACAAATTTGAACTCTGCAAGTATATTTCTCCCCGCTTACACACTTACATTCCATAGAACTGTAAGCAGGGAATATGTGGATGTAGATATAAAAACACCAGACTCTGAATCCAATCTTTAAAAATTCCTAAACAAACTAATCAGATCACCCGTGAATTGCCTTTCTATTGTGGGGTAATCTCAAATCTATGATTTTCTCTCCTTATAAAGAAATTAAACAGCAGCGGATCGTTAGAATATTTTTTTGTTTATGAAATATGACTGATCGTAGATGAGCAGTTTAACATTCATAGGTAGGGAAGAGAGTGCACAGCATATATGCCCACAAAATACCCTACATTAAAATGTTAAGGAAACATTACCTCTGCTCTATGCATCTGAATTTTTCCAGATTGAGACTTTGTGGCATTTAGCTTAAATGACAGAATAAAAATGAAACTAAAGCAAATGCAGTCAAGTTTGAGTGCGTGTACACCAACACACGCATGCACTGGACTGAATGTGCAGCAGGCCCCTGACTCCAATAGCAGAGGAATAAATCTACCATACAGCCCCTTGCTAGGGGAAAGTACTTTTCTCCCTAGTCCCCCATATGAAAGTTGTATGGAAAGAATATTTTGGAGAGAGACTCTGTTCAGGAGTCCACAGCAATATGCTCTGTATCATGTGCATTTGGCTGTGGAGCACTAGCTTCTGTTAGCAGCCCTGATGAGAGATTGCTTTGCTCTGAATTATCAAGGCTGGTATCTAAAAATCCTGGGTTACAGTCTGAGGGAAGGGATCCATTCTCCACTTTGGGTTCAGTCAGTTTGTGAGGGCTGTTTCCAGGTGTAGCAGTAGGCAACCTGGGAGGAGGATCCCCAGTCTGTGTCACTTCTGCAGTACTTTGTTCAAGGAGTTCACTGCAAGCAGCTTCCATAGTTGATTCTTCAGACTGTGGAGCTATACGAGGTGTACCAACTTCTATAGGTGATGTTTCGGCACTGCCCACGCCGGAGTTAGGATCCGTTAAAATCACGCCTACAGCACCCAAACTAGATGTAGTCGGTTGAAGGGCAAGTCCAGGAGCAGGCGGGGGGTTTACAATGGATGGCTCAGATGCAGTATTGTTATTTAGGTTATCTTGAAGGCTTGTCTGGTTCTGACCTGCCTGCTGGTTCTGAAGGAGCATTTCCTGAATCCGAATCTGCTGGAGGATTGCAGGGAGTTCATAGTGATGGAAAAAATAGATCATTGAATGCTGGAAAGAATAAAAAAAAAAAAAAAAAGTTACACATACAAAAAGTTATCTAGCTGCACTAAACCTGTTATGTGAGCAGTTTTTTATACTAATACAGTATGGAAGCAACATATCACAATCTATGAAAATAATTCTGAAACGTTCCCCAACTGTTCTTGAGAAAGGAGCCATGAGCATAGACGTGTTGACAGGTATACCTGTAGGTGGGCAAGACAGGAGTCAGCACAGAGGTGGATTCAAGAGGGATTCACCATAAAAATGTACACTGCGCAAAACAATTAAAAAGAACACTTTTTAATCAAAGTCTAGCATCAAATCAATTAAACTCCTGGAACATTGATCTGGTCAGTTAGGTAGCAGAGGGGGTTGTTGTTCATTTCATCAACACCAAAGCAACTGAAACTGATTAACAGGTGCACTAGATGGGCAATAATGAGACAACCCACAAAACAGGAATGGTTTTACAGGTGGAGGCCACTGACATTTTTTTCCCTACTCCACTTTTCTGACTGTTTTTCACTAGTTTTGTATTTGGCTAGGGTCAGTGTCACTACTGGTAGCATGAGGCAATAACTGGACCCTACGGAGGTTGTACAGGCAGCCCTACTCCTCCAGGATGGCACATTACAATACATGCCATTGCCAGAAGGTTTGCCGTGTCTCCCAGCACAGTCTCAAGAGCATGGAGGAGGTTCCAGGAGACAGGCAGTTACTCTGGGAGAGCTGGACAGGGCCACAGAAGGTCCTTAACCTATCTGCAGGACTGGTAACTGTTCCTTTGTGCAAGAAGGAACAGGATGAGCACTGCCAGAGCCCTACAAAATGACCTCCAGCAGGGCACTGGTGCGAATGCCTCTGACCAAACAAAATCAGAAACAGACTTCATGAGGGTGGCCTGAGTCAACAGTTTGCACAGCGCTTTACAATATAATGGGAGACAGTATAATTACAATATATTTCTGTACAGAAGGAATTGGAGCCCTGCTCATAGAGCTTATAATCTAAAGGAAGGGGGTGATGAAAGCAGGTTCACCCTGAGCACATGTGACAGACGTGAAAGGGTTTGGAGAAGCTGCGAAGAACGTTATGCTGCCTGTAACATCATTCAGCATGACCGTTTTGGTGGTGGGTCAGTGATTGCCTGGGGAGGCATAACCATGGAGGGACGCACAGAGCTCTACAGGCTAGACAATGGCACCCTGACTGCCATAAGGTATCAGGATGAAATCCTTGGGCACATTTTCAGACCCTATGCTGGTGCACTGGGTCCTGGGTTCCTCCTAGTACACGACAATGCCTGGCCTCATGTGATCAGAGTATGCAGGCAGTTTCTGGAGGAAAAAGGAATTGATACCATTGATTGGCCCCCACGCTCACCTGACCTAAATCCAATAGAACACCTCTGGGATATCATGTTTTGGTCCATCCGATGCCGCCAGGTTGCACCTCAGACTGTCCAGGAGCTCAGTGATGCCCTGGTCCAGATCTGGAAGGAAATACCCCAGGACACCATTCGTCCTCTCATTAGGAGCATGCCCAGACATTGTCAGGAATGCATACAAGCACCTGGGGGGCAATACAAACTATGGAGTACCATTTGGAGTTGCTGGAATTAAATTTCAGCAAAATGTACTAGCCTGCTGCATCATTTTTTCACTTTTTCAGGGTGTCTTTGAATTCAGTACTCTGTAGGTTGATAATTTTCATTTCCATCAAATGATGGGGCATCCTAATGTGACTAACACATTGCCCAGTCCATATCAGTATAGATATCCAGCATATGTTTCCCCATTGAGATATGATGTGTTTTTAAAGTGTTCCTTTAAATTTTTTTGAGCAGTGCATGTACAGACCCACTTATAGACAACGAAGCTTGCAGTGGACAGGATCTGGAACACTCAGACTTTAAAACACAAGACAAAATGGTGTCCAGAAAACACCAAAATACCAGCAACAGGGCAAGGTTTGTACCTGGAGTGGCCCACTGTATTACAGCAATGCCTTTACAAAAAACACTATAAGCTGTTCCTTTTTATAGCCTAATCTTTAATTCTGTCTGGGGTGTACCTTTAGTAGTAAAGTTAGTTTTTTTTTTTTTTTTTTTAATTTACAAATAAGCCTATAATAAGGCTTGAGAACAAAAGGACATTCATCAGCTGCACTCCAAACAATCCACTTTACTGATCCAAGATAAAACCAATACAAACAGTGGAAATACAGTGGGGGACTGGCAGGTAAACGCATTTCACGCTAAAGACAGAGCTTATTCATTACCCCAACGCTGCCTTTAGCGTGAAACGCGTTTACCTGCCAGTCCCCCACTGTATTTCCACTGTCTGTTTTGGTTTTATCTTGGTTCAATAAAGTGGATTGTTTGGAGTGCAGCCGATCAGGCGTCCTTTGTTCTCATCTAAGCAGAGCTGGGCTAACACCTACAGGAGGAGTTGTGCTTGGAGATTGGGAGTCTCCCTACCTTGAGCAGTGATAAACACCTATAATAAGGCTTACCTACAGTAACTATCTCCTAATTGTGCACCGTTTAGAAGATATTTACTTTAGTTACAGCCGGTGACATCACCGACTGCACTCTGTGGACAGCCTCCACTGAGAGAGCTGTGCATGCCTGGGAGTGATGTCACTGAGGCTCAGCCATTCAAATGGCTGGAGCCCGCGAACCCAGAAGGAAGCTGGTGAAGATATAAGCCCTGTCAATGGTGACACTGCGCCACTGGAGGGCTTTGTTTTAAGGCAAGTGTCATAATACGCTAGTATGGGATGCATGCTAGCACATGCAGTATGACATCAACCTGCAGGGGCACCATTTTTTTTTTTTAGGTTTACGTTAAAAACTTTAAGCAGCATTCCAAGCTAGTACTGCATTTTGTAGTGTTTAGTGGCTGTAAAAACAGAAGGTCATTACCTGGATGAAAAGCCAGGATGTCACAAGTGCCAGGCTGCTGTACTGTCCATTGAAGCGATAGTGGTAGGCATAAAATGCAAAGTGATACAAGTAGAAAAATCTGTAGGAAAAGAGCAATTAGATAAAGATAACACAGAAAACTATAAAATAAAAAAAAATAAAATAAAAAAAAAAACAAACACACAGAATACACTCCTTCCTATACTTAGGGCATTTTTACTGGCTTGTTATTTTGAATTGCAATTGAAGTAACAGAGGTATACAAACAGTTGTATATGATACTCCATCCATCATAGGCACCAGAGAACACAAAGTTCTGTTAGTAATCACCTTTCAACAAGAGAAACAGTCATTTACATCCACTCTTCCTAAACAAGTCTGTCTGAATACGTTTGCTGAGTAGTGTGGTTGTTACTCAAGTGCTACAGCAAGTCATGGTATGAAGGGTCAGCACCAGCATAAGGGCACTGGACTGGGAGGGGGGGGGTGGGGGGGACAACACTGTAAAATCACACTCTCCAGCCACTTGCTGGGTATTCAGATTGTTATAATACCAGTCGTCTGTTCCCCCCAGCAGGCAAATTAAACTTCCACACTACTCCCAGTAGGAGACAGGTCGTAGCATGGAAGTTTTCATTTGCCTGCCATTTACTAGGCTGCTGGCAGAGTGTGGAGAGTACAGAATAGAGGCAGGGCAGTCTGCATGTCTCGCTGTCAGAATGGACCTGCCAAGATGCAGAGGAGGGCGGATACCCGGTGTGTGCAGGGAGAGGTTGGGGCCCACTGTCAGGCAGGCTCTGGTCAGGAATGGTGGCATGGGTGGGTCAGGCTAGGGGTGCCAGAGGAGGGCCCTGTGGAACAGAAAGAAGAAGATGAAGTCCAAATGAATGAGCCCCCAGCTCTTTCCTGCAGCTGCCCCTGGAGATCATCTTCTGCCTGCCCGGGACTCAGCTACACCCCAGGAAGTTGTGAAAAGAGATGACCAGCTGACAGCAAATAACCACATAAAAGAAGCTTTTTCAAATAGGATTATATTGGATTGCAAAAATAACTAATTTGTATTGATATTATAATGCTGTTGCTTAAAAAAAAAAAAAAAAAAAAAAGAAGAAGTAAGTATGCTGTGACTGTAGAACTCCTTTAAAATTGACAACAGTCCTAAATTATCTCTCAGAATTTAAAATTCTATCTATACACAGACAATTATGAAGGATACCAACAGCAACTACAAAATCCCAGTACAAGCGTGCTGAGTAGATTCCTGAACAGAGCTCTGTATATCTTATAGAGACAAGTCTGAAGAATAGTTTGTAATGATGAACACATGTAAACTCGAAATTCAATCCACTGGTTTAAAACTTTACAAAACAGGCATGGTTAAAGTCTCTCCTTGGATTTGTACAGTTATTCACAGGCAGCAACCTATGCTACTGTGTCCACATCAAGGAGAATAAAAAAACCTGTAAATAAATTAACACAGTTCACAGGATGCACTTATCTCCTTATTCATTGAAGTGCTTACGTTCCTTGCTTTATGCTCCCAGCTTTTTATAGCAAATTGGAATCTCCATGTGTTTCAGCATATAGGCATAACGCGCGCATCATGTAGCTTTACCTGACCCTGTTAGAGCTATACATAAACGTGTTACAAGTTCCAGGTGGAACTTCTTTAAGATGTACCTGCCCTACTTCGAGGTTTTCAAACAGATAGAAGTGCATATAGCATGTCAATGAACAAAGCCTTAGCTGTATTCACACCTAACCTTATTGCCCAACAGTGTGTACCTACAAGAACCCTAGAGAAGTATCTGTGTGAGGCAGCCCCATTGAAAGCAATGGGAGGGAGACTGTTTGCGTCCAGGGCCAACCACTTGCAGGTACTTGCCATATAGCGATTATATGCAAGTGTCTGCAATTAGCTGCGGGAGCCACCTGCCTCCCCATTGCTTTCAATGGGGCTGCCTCCCACTGCTCATCATCCAGACCCCCTTGCTGGGGTTCTCCCAGGTACATCTGTCAGGCAAAAAACACCGGTGTGAATGTAGCCTTAACCCATTCATTATCAAATTGCTGTTTGTCAATACACTTTTTCTTTTTTGGGGGGGGGGGGGGGCTGTTGGGGAATGACTGCTAGTAAGATGAAACGTGATTTCAACGTAAGATGAAAAAGCAGAGAATTTTTTTTTATATATACATTATCCCATATATCCTACTTTTTAAGCTATAAAAAGTCCCTCTACAAGGGCTAATATGAAGGAAAAAGACTCCCTTTAAGCCTTTAGGGCAGGCATGTCCAAAGTCCGGCCCGCGGGCCATTTACGGCCCGAGGGTCGGTTTAATACGGCCCTCCATGTCAGTGTGTCAGTGTGTCTTATGGAGCGAATATGGAGCGGCCGGTCCGGTATTTCCACCGCGGCCGTGTCAGAATACCGGGCCGGCCGCTCAGCTCTGCAGCGGGACCTTACCTGTTCCTCTATCCAGCGGCGCGCTGTCTTCCCGGCTTCTGTAGTGTGGGCGCTGGGCATGACAGCCGGGTGCCAAGTGCGCATGCGCAAGAAGCGGTGCTTTTTGTGAATGGTAAGGCGGTATCTGGGACACATGACAGATCCCAGAAGCCGCCGGACCAATCACAAGTGCTTCTCGCTCATGCGCACTGGGCACCCGGCTGTCATGCCGAGCGCCATTACAGAAGCCGGGAAGACAGCGCGCGGCTGGTTCGAGGAACAGGTAAGATCAAAGAACAACTGCGGAAGTAAGAGCGGGTACCTGTCAAATTCAGGTACCCGCTCCCCACCTCCCCAAAGGTCAGCAGTCATCTGTGCTGTCCGCAGTCTCTGGTCATCCCTGTGCTGTCCGCAGTCTCTGGTCATCCCTGTGCTGTCCGCAGTCTCTGGTCATCCCTGTGCTGTCCGCAGTCTCTGGTCATCCCTGTGCTGTCCGCAGTCTCTGGTCATCCCTGTGCTGTCCGCAGTCTCTGGTCATCCCTGTGCTGTCCGCAGTCTCTGGTCATCTCCTGTACTGTGTCTGCAGTCCATTAGTTCAGAATTTTTTTTTTTTCCTGTTTTCTGCCTCTAAAACCTAGGTGCGTCTTATGGTCAGGTGCGTCTTATACGGCGAAAAATACGGTAACTTGGCATAAAATAATTTATTTGCATTTAATTGTAATGGTTCAAAGAATGTTTGGAAAAATGTTCGGCCCTCCACCATGTTCACTTCATCCAATCTGGCCCTCTTTGAAAAATGTTTGGACACCCCTGCTTTAGGGGATGCTCCATTACATTGTTCGAAATGTTATATTTTAATATTTTATTATAATTTTTGCATAAATTGTACTTTCATTTTTCAAATATACAATAGCCCGCACTTACCAGCCTTTGGTAAAAAATCATAAATCATTTGCAAAAGATACAGGAAAGGGGGGGTGGACAATTGATGGCTAGTGAGCCTGGACATTGAATCTTTGGACATCTCCATATCACCTGCTGCTGGTTTAATTGACTGATAACTTTACTTGGTGATCTTTATAACACAATTACTTTTGTTTGAAGATTATTTTGTCATTGGACGCCCACCCAGAACTGGACGACTGTGCTGTAGTCATCATTCAGCTGTACCGCAGTAGGGAAATGGTTAAAAACCAGTGCTTGCACAAATATTTGCTCGCAATAGTTATGCATGGTAATTATATATAATTATAGGAAAACTGGATAAGCTGCAGGGGTACATGTAAGCAAAGTGCTTAGTTAAAGAAGACTATTGCATTAGATTGAAGTAACTGACCTGAGCCAATGCCTTTTGCTGGTGTTAGTGTGGCAGCAAATAGCATCATACTGATCAGCAAGCCACACGATAAGAATAATGTAGAAGGCTGTAGTTGTGTCATTGAAAAATTCAGACATAATGGCTTCCATTCCTGTTTGGCAAGATAAGATTTATAAGTACAGGTTTACTGACAACTGAACAAAAATGAATCAGGATATGAAATAGACCACTTACCTACAAGTGCCAGGATCACAGTGAGCAATGGAGCTGCTGGGAATGCAATACTCATATTCATCTCCAACATCTGCAGAAGGTCAACTGTGTGGAGAAGGGGGTTACACAGAAGAAAGCACACAGGTAAATATTAAACCAGGAATGACAACGGCAAGATGAAAAAAATTAAAGAGCAATGAAAGGTTAAAGAGCAACTTACCAATGAAGACAAATATTTGATGATGAGAATACCGTAGGAGCATGGAGACTGAGAGAGTCTAAAGAGAAAAATTAGTACACAATTATGAAACAATAATACGCTAAGGTTTCAGAATGGATTCATTTTGAAGAAACTTGGCAATCTTACATAGTTTAAAATTAAGTTCAGGAAGCGCTCTTTTTTTTTCAACCAGTGCCTAGTTGACATTGGGCATACGTGTCCATGAACACGTTGATCACAATGCACACCATGGCATTGGTTTTCTCACTGTGGAATGCCTGCATACAGCATGAAAACCACAATCTCCCACATCTGCATATTGACAGTCAGAAGTGACCTGTGGTTATCAGTGCATTTAGGGGGCACTACAGGGGGTTCTGCAGGCAACAGAGTCTAGTGGGCTTTCAGTGCACTGTCTCCTAGTTGAGAAGACTGTATCCTAGCAACTCCTGTGTATGTGTCCCTATGTTTTTGTGGGAAATTGAAGAGTACACACCATTTTTTTATTTTTTTTTATTGCTTGTCTCGAGAAATCCTATCCCACATAACAATTACTTAACAGCATAACTTTAGGGATCTTCAGAAGACATATTTCAGTACATAAGCTCCTTCCACTACTCTGTAGTGGCGTTAACCACTTGCCGCCCAGCAACCGCATATAAGTGGTGGCAGGGCGGCGCTCGTAGGCAAAAGCACGTTTTAAAACGGCTGCCTTCAAAACAGGTAGGGGGCGCGCCCTACCTGTCCCGAGGGTGTCAGCAGCGGGTCTCCACCGCCGGGTCACGGCCGGTTTTTACCGGCCGTTTTCCCGCGATGAGCGGTGATCACTAACACAGAGCAGGGCTGCATTGTTTGCACACAGCCCTGCTCTGTGACAGTTCACCGACAAGCTGAAGAGGGAGAGAAGAGTTTCTCCCCCTCGATCAGCTCCCCCCTCCCTCCCCCCGTCCAGTACACACCCCTGCCCCCTAGTAAAACACTCCCCTTACACAGCAAATTCTAAAAATGTTAACCCCTTCCTCCCCCGTGACATTAGTACAGTTTCAGTGTTTTTTTTTCACTGATCACTGTATTGGTGTCACTGGGGATGTCAGTGACCCCAAGTCAGTCCCCCCCCCCAGTGTCAAAATGTCCGCCGCAGTCCCGCCATAAGTCGCTGGTCGCCGCCATAAGTCGCTGATTGGCGCCATTATTAGTATAAATAAATATTAAAAATTCCAGCATCTTTCCCGCCACACTATAACTTTCACGTAAACCAATTAATTTACACGTATTGGGGTTTTTTTTTAGCAAAGACATGTCGCAGAATGCATTTTGGCAGAAATTTATGACTAAATTTGATTTTTGCATTTTTTTTTACTAGACATGTTTTATAGCAAAAAGTCCAAAATATTGTTTTTTTTTCCTCAAAATTGTCAGCCTTTTTTTTTTATAGCGCAAAAAATAAAAACCGCACAGGCGATCAAATACCACCGAAAGAAAGCTCAATTTGTGGGGAAAAAAAGGATGTAAATTTCATTTATGTACCGTATTGCATGACCGCGCAATTGTCCGTTAAACTAGCACAGCGCTGTATAGCAAAAAAAATGGCGTAAATTGCAGTATCTATACGATAGTTTGTAGACGCTATAACTTTCACACAAAGCAATCAATATACACTTATTGGGATTTTTTTACCAAAAACATGTAGCAGAATACATTTTGGCCTAAATTTATAACCAACTTTGAGTTTACTATATATTTTTTATAGCTGAAAGTAAAAAATATTGTTTTTCTTCAAAATTGTTGGCATTTTTTTGTTTATAGCGTGAAAAATAAAAAGCGCACAGGTGATCAAATTACCCCGAAAGAAAGCTCTATTTGTGTGAAAAAAAAGGACATAAATTTAATTTATGTACCGTATTGCATGACCGCGCAATTGTCCGTTAAACTAGCACAGCGCTGTATAGCAAAAAAAATGGCGTAAATTGCAGTATCTATACCATAGTTTGTAGATGCTATAACTTTCACACAAAGCAATCAATATACACTTATTGGGATTTTTTTACCAAAAACATGTAGCAGAATACATTTTGGCCTAAATTTATAACCAACTTTGAGTTTACTATATATTTTTTATAGCTAAAAGTAAAAAATATAGTTTTTCTTCAAAATTTTTGGCGTGAAAAATAAAAAGCGCACAGGTGATCAAATACCACCAAAAAAAGGCTCTATTTGTGTGAAAAAAAGGACGAAAATTTCGTTTGGGTGCAGCATTGCATGACCGCGCAATTATCAGTTGAATCAGTGCAGCGCCGAGTAGCAAAAAGAGGCCTGGTCATTAAGGGGGGTAAATCCTCAGGAGCTCAAGTGGTTAAAGCAGAGCTCCAGTCAAAAAGTAAAAAAATAAAGTCAGCAGCTGCAAAAACTGTAGCTGCTCACTGTTAAAAAAACATCCACTCACCTGTCCCTCAATCCAGCGTTGTCCTCACCGCAGCTGGGTTTACCATCCTATGTCCCCGGCAATGGCAATGGCATCTTCAGCATGGGCACCCAGCTGTGAGAGCTTGAGGATTCACAGATGGGTGCCCACTGTGCATGCACGAGTAGAACTTCAATGTCACGTGTCCCAGAAGACTATGGGGGGGGGGGGTGAGGAGGACAACTTTCCCCTTTAGAGTGCATCTCCACTTTAAGCTGGCTATAGACGGATCGAAATCTGGTCTGTTCAGCAGGGCCTGGACAAACTTCACCCATGTGTGGCTGTTTCTGCTCGACAGAAGTCAGTCAGTCTACCAATCTGTCAGGTGGGCCTGTTGGAAAAATTTCCTCGAACAGCAGTTGCTGATCAGTGTATTCTAACAGTGCAGTGGAGAATCCCCATTGTCACAATACTAGGGGGTTGATTTGCTAAAGGCAAATAGTCTGTGCACTGCAAGTTCAGTTGCTCTAGATCTGAGGAGAACATGCAAGGAAAATAATTAACTAAAATAAACAGCATTTTTGCTTGCACATGATTGGACGATAGAAAATCAGCAGAGCTTCCCCTCATTTCAGAGCTTCCCCTCAGATCTAGCGCAATTGCACTTACAGTGTACAGACTATTTACCGTTAGTAAATTAACCCAGATGTCTCAGCGGGATTCCTCTATTCACCTCAATTGTGTGGATGGAGGAATCAGTTTGTTTTTTTATTCATTCAGCATGCTGGCTGAACGAAAAAGAAAAAAGAAAAAAAAAAAAAAAAAAAAAAAACACGATCCAACCATGGCCAGCCTTACTGTCCCTTTTTTTTTTCTTTTAATTTTCATTACAGAAAAGGCAACGGATAGACAAACTCCCTTCCCTGGCTTAACAGAAATGACAAGGAGAAATTTTCAAGAAGAAACTGAATTCAAACATATATAAGACACTGGGGGATTTAAACATCCATTATACATGAACATGTAAAGCATTCTCTATTAGGGTACTAACAGTTTATTGAAAATTTCCTGCACTGGATTCCACACATAAATACACTTCTGTAAACTGGCTGTCATAACATGACAAAAAAAAAAGGAAAAAAATCAACTCACAAATATAACCATGATGACAAAGGCAGCAAGATATGAAGTCCGAGCCATCCACATACTGACAAATCGATAATGTTCTCCTGACACCACATTTCTTAGGAAACCTGAGAAAAAAAAAAATAAAGAAAAAAAAAATAGGAAAAAATAAACATACATAATTTAAACTGTCCACAAACCAATGCACAGTAATATGAATGGTTCACATATCTGCAATACACACCTTTATTCTCCTCGTTTTCTGCCAAAGCTTTCACACTTGACATAAGAATATCATCATACCCAAGAAATTCATCTAGCAGAAAACGGCTAAATCTGTCCCCAAAGCACAAGTCTCGCGTTGGGTCTGTGGAGAACAATTAACATTAGTATAGAGCAAAGGTTAATGTGTTAGTTGAGAACCTATATTCAGTCATTACATTACAGGCCCTAGTAAAAAAAAAAAAAAATAATAATTTACACACATTTATACAGGTTCCTTTCATCAAATTACCTCACCCCTAGCGGCCAAATAAAATCTCCTTGTAAAAGAGAACACTACGCCTACTTACTATGCAAAATAAGTAGCTAGACAAACCCAACTTTTTACAGCTCAGGCTACTCCCTTCCACCTTCTCAATGAGTAGCAGATCACTTCTAATACTTAGAACAGAAGTGAGGTTTGTACATTACAATTATAACTTATTCTTTTTTTTAATGGTATTACTATTTTAGAAAACTCATTATCACTATAAAAGGATGGGTAAAAGTTACATGTTAGAATATCCTCCAAATGTTTAATGTTCATTTAAAATTATCATATTTAAAATGTGCAGTGCTCAGTATAAATGAGTACACCCCTTTTGAAAAGAAAGTTTTTAATCAATATCTCAATGAACACAAATTTGACAAAAATTTTATAGGACGTTTGTTTTGCTCATTACATGAAAGTAAGGTTAATATTTTTATTATACAGGATTTATATAGCGCCCACAGTTTGCTCAGTGCTTTACAATATAAAGGGAGACAATACAGCAACGATACAAGAGGGTTAGAAATATAACTTAAATTACAAAATCTTCAGTTTTACTCAAATCCGTTGATGCAAAAATTAATACACCCCACAACAAAAACAACTGCATCTAGTATTTTGTATGACCTCCATGATTCGTAAGGACAGCACCAAGTCTTCTAGGCATGGAATGTGCAAGTTGGCGACATATTGCCACATGTAACTTTTTTTTCCATTCTTCAAGAACAAGCTCTTTTAGAGCCTGGATGCTGGATGAAGAGTGATGCTCAACTTGTCTCTTCAGAATTCCCCATAGATGTTCGATTGGGTTCAGATCAGGAGACATACTTGGCCACTGAATCACTTTCACCCTGATCTTCTTCAGAAATGCAACAGTGGCCTTAGAGGTGTGTTTTGGATCATTGTCATGTTGGAAAAGTGCATGACGACCAAGGGCACGGAGTGACGATAGCATCTTCTCTTTCAATATAGGGCAGTACATCTGTGAATTCATGATACCATCAATGAAATTCAGCGCCCCAAAACCAGCAGCACTCGTGCAGCCCCACAATAGGACACTGTCACCATGTTTCATTGTAGGCACCATGCATTTTTCTTTGTACTCAACTTTGTGACACTACACAGTTTTGAAGCCATCAGTTTCAAATTTATCTTGGTCTCATCACTCCAGAGTAGAGTCCCAGTAGTCTTCTTTTTCAGCATGGGCCCTGGCATATTCTAGGCAGGCTCTTTCGTGCATGGGCTTTAGGAGCAGCTTCCTTCATGGACGACACCCATGCATCCCATTCTTCTGCAGTGAACACCGCATTGTGTCACGGGAAACAATCACCCTAGTCTGGCTTTCTACTTAGCTAAAGAGCTAACTGCAGTGAACTTGCATGGGGATTTTCTTCAACCCTTCTCAACAGAAGACACTCCTGTCAAAGTATTAACTTCCGTGGGAGGCCTGGAGATCTCTGTGAGATGGTTGCAGTTCCATCTTTGATAAATGTTTGCATCACTGATAATAAAGCTTTGATGATCTTCTTGTAGCCGTCACCTTTCTTGTGGAAAGAATTTATTTTCCTACTCAGGCCTTGTGACATTTCTCTTCTATGTGGTGCCATTGCTGACAGCATGAAATGGGAAGGGGTTTTCTTTGTTAAGTAACGCCCTTTTATAATAAACTGTCTGCTGGACACCTGTTTAATGAATAATTAAGACTCACCTGTAGCTGAATTCTTATTAGGATTTTGTTGTCTAAAATGTAGCTTTGCTCCTAAGACTTTCATTGGGATGTATTCATTTTTTCAACATAGTTTTGAATGAATTTGATAGGAAAATACTTTATGTGTGCAAATTAACAAATCGTATGTGCAATCAATGCCCTGCATTGGTGGGAGTATTTTGTAGTATAGTGTCTCATAAAAAATGTTGATTCTGAAAGTAAAGTAAAGGTTTTCTGAAAAATCTGTGGGGTGTACTCATTTATGCTGAGCACTGTATGTAGAGTTGTTTTGGTAAATATTGACAATTTATGGCCAGAAAAAGTAATTTAACCACTTCAGCTCTGTGTGCATGTGCACACCCTTAATACAGGAGCAAGCAGCGACATACCAGTATCTCGCTTTGCCTCCATGAGCCATGCATGGACAATGCATGGATCACGCAGGCTATTTATCCTATCAAAATGCCTCAGCTTCATAGAAAAGCAGTACCATGGGCATGATCACAAAACCCTAACAGGTTAGGGTAAGAGGAACATGCATTCATGTTCCCAACAAAAGAGTGTGTACCAACTGTTCTGGTGCCTGAGTGCACACTTCCTCCAGCATGCCATTGGAGGAGAGGGAGAGAGGGCGCACTCCAGAAGTGATATAGAGAAGAGTCTTGAATGTTGAAAACAAAATCAAAAGGAAAAAAGTGCTACAAAAATAGCTTAGTCTATTACGGCAGAACTGAAAAAAAAATATGGCCACCATGCTAGGACACTAGTGAAAAAATGAGCTGGAAGTAAGAGGGGTTGTCCTAAAATGGGCAGCAGTTCATTTTCCAGTGTCCAATCCTGCTGTAGGTAACATATTACCTAAGGGTTAAAGTCTGTGTAACTCAATGGACAAGAAAAGAAGTTACTTGTTAAAAGATTAACACTGTATTGGTCCCAAACCATAAAATTGTCCCTTTAACACAATTAATTTTTTGCCTGGCATTAGCAGTTGCTTTTATATTTCTATTTGATACGATCTGTAACTTGCTACACCAAGACACTGGGGCTGATTTACTAAAACTGGAGAAATTTATAATCCGATGCATCTCTGCATAGAAACCAATCAGCATCCAGGTTAATTTGTCAAAGCTTAACTGAACAAGAAACTGGTTGGCCATCATGCACAGCTGCACCAGATATAGCACTCCAGTTTCAGTAAATCAACCCCACTGTGTTTTGCTTATTCTAAGCCTACTTTTCACCTACCAAGTGTCACCACCATAACAGGGATGTTGAGTCTCTGCCGTGTGCTTTGAGAGAGACGGAGAAATCCATATTCTAGTGAATACTCCACTATGTATTCTTCTTGTGGCCACACTAGGAAAAAAAAAAAAAAAAAGTGAAATCTCTCTGAAATTAGAAGTTTAAGGGTCATGGAAATAACATGAGGTATGCTACTGTTTACTTCACTTTCTAAAAAAAAATGTAGTTATGGTTGCCTGGTTGTCATGTTGACTCACTTTGTGTCACTAACCCAGAAGTAGTATAAAAGAGAAGGACTTTTGACTCTTAAACTCTCCTAATTTTTGCACACAAGTCAGAAAAAATACTACTAAATTAAAAAAAATAATAACTTTTACCAGTGGATCAGCACAACAGCCACATAAGTAGCATTTTAGAAGGTGGTCACTAATGGCAGCTTCCAGACATCTTGGTGAATCACTGGCTTGGGCCAAAACAAACATGCAGAAGGTTACATCTGAAAGGAGTGATGACCTGTTCTGAATATCTGTTCAAGGGCAGTGACATTAGTAGTAGTGAAGCCAGAGTTAAAACAATAGGCCCAGGATATGCACCTTTAGCCCTGTGCACACGAGGCAGTACTGCTGCACTGTATCCTTTCCGATGCTTTAGTGCACCCAGGAGGGACATGTGCAGCATCCAGTCCTACAGCAGGCAGCCTATCAAAATATATGACAGGCTGGAAATGAACAAGGCTGAAAGTTGTACTGAGCGGTACCAGTGTTTAGGGCCTTGTACGTTCAGGGATGAAGGTCTGGAACGCAGACCTGCATTCTAAACCTTTGTCCCTGCTGGTGTATACTGTAGCAATTGTGCACACAGAGATGGACGCGGTCATCCATCTTGCTAAAAATCCTCCATCTTGTATCTCTCAACCTTCAATCCACCCTCCCTCTCTGATGAGTGTCACACATGGTCCCTGTGTCTGGGTTCAGAAGTGCACAGGCAATCAGGCACAGAGGGACAGCTTCATGGTTATAAATCCCAAATTAGCTGGTGCCCGGGTGTCTGTTAGCTTCTCAATCTGAGAGAATCATAAAACCATAAACCAGTCCTTCACTGGGCTTCAAAGACATTCCAGCTAGCCGTAAAACAGACAACACATTTAAAACCCACTTTTCCATATAATTTTATATCTGAAGATGGGAAATAATTACATAAAAACCAAGCATATATTCGGATAGCTCAGTTTAATGCGAGTGGTCTGATTTCTTACTCCCCCTATTTGAATTCTACAGGAGAGCAGAAAGCCATATAGTTCTAGCTGAAATAGTGAACTATGCCATGTTTGATTTCTAGACGTTCAGCAGATGAATCTGCATATTAATCTACCCGTGGATAGAATGTTACATGTACCTAGGGAAGGTTATTGCCCATGGTTTAACTTGGGAGGGATTTTGGTTCTAGTCTGAGCCCCCTGCCTACAACACCCCTTCCCAAATGAGGCGATTGGTTCTCTGCTGTAAGGAGACACCCTGCTGAGTTCCTAGAAAAAGGCTGTTGTGCTTGGAGTTGAAGAAATCTCCCTTTTAACATCGGAACTAACTTGGGAGAACGGCACCCTTTTGCTCTGAAACTTGATTTGCTTAACCCAGGACTTTTGGCAAGTACTCTACCACTCTAAAACTTCTGTTATCTCTTTGCTGTATTATTGCTCTGTGTGTATATATATATATATATATATATATATATATATATATATATATATATATATATGCTACATCTTTTTCTGTAAATATTGTTCTTGCACCCTTTTGACCTTTTTAGTAATAAATCCTATTATCTGAAAAGTGTTGAACTGTTTCTAAAGCTCTTTAATGCGAACAATCCGTCTCTGAAGATCGCTACTGTGTGTTTTAAACCTCTATATATCTCTGCCTGCGGTGACAGTGGTATACAGACGATTATTCAAACATCATAGTGTTATTGCTAATATTGGCGAGTTTCCTCCTTTTCGCTACAAAAAGGCGGTGGTGGCAGGTTAATTGCGTAATTAACCTGACCCAGTAACAATCGCTCTCAGGCTGCTGGCACATAGATTGTGGTCCATTAGCTGGAAAATCTTTGTGCAGGGTTCAGCTGAGCGTGGCATTGTTACGCACGTAACAGCGCGGTTTTAGATTGGCTAGTCCTTCGGTCACGAGTTGGTGAGAAGGGCTGGGGTCTGAAGCAGCGACCGTCACATATACAGCAAATACTGTTTAACCAGCTTGTCAGATCAGTTGCATGTCAAACTACATGCTACAATCCTTCCAACGAGATCCCAGGAATACCAAATACCAGAGATCTTGCAAGATGATACTGCAGGACAGTGCAGGGGAAGTTTAATTCCATCACTCCCCTAGTTGCTATGGACGGAAGCCGGGAAAAGAGAAATATATATATATATATATATATATATATATATATATATATATATATTCCTAACTTTTTCTTCCACTGGTGTTTTTAGATTTCAGTGTAGTAAATCAAGAAAGGGAAGGGGTCTGGATAAGCAATCCTTGTTTTTTTAAGTATGTTTTTTTTTTGGTACTTTAACCTGCACTCTTGCAATATAACTAAGATGTATAAAGGAAAAATTCCAAGAACAAACCATTTTTTTTCTTTTTGCTGCCTTTTCCTGAGTTTAACCAACTTGTTTTTGGATGTCTTGTTTAACAATGTTGCATTTGTGAATAAACATTACCTCCAATAAACTAAAATGATTCCAGGCTTTCCCCTTTTTGTATTTACCACCTTATTCGTTCATTACTTCTTCCAATAGGTTTTGTTGCAAAAAAGCCATCATCCATTACATAGTCCGTATCCAGCAAGTGCTTACCTTTACTGGCAGCATCACTAAATGACAGGGATTGGCTCTGATTGTCATTAGTCTGGGTTACACTTTCAAGTGATGGTTTTAAGAACACTTTTGGTTCAATGTCAAGTTCAAACTGAAAGAGAGAAATATTAAATATAAAAAGTAACTGTAGCTTCGTGATATTCTAAAGACAGCTTCAATGTGATTTAATATATCTTTGGACAATCCTAAATATATCTCAGTCAAAACCCAGCAAGAATGTGCTAGAGCTCAATTGCTATTGCCACACAATTGACTTTTTAAGGCCCATTTACGCCAGAAACTGCACATTTACTGTGTTTTTGTGTGCGCATTGGCATGCATTTGATGCATGTTTTTCTGTGTGTGTACATTAGCAATGCATTTTTCCCTAAGCATTTGCCCTTTGAGGTCACTTCTTTCTCTTTCGCCTTTTATGTGCACTGCGATGTGGAAAAATGTAGTTTGCTGCACTACACTACACTGTAATGGTGTGAACTATTGCTCATAGTATAAGCTGGATTTTGGACTGTCTATGCAGTGGGAATACAGTCAAAAATGCATTCCAGACATCTTTTATTTCTAAACTCATTTTATTAAAGGGTATCCCAGGGTGCGTGCACTCAGGTGACCTGGCTCTACCCTGTGTTTTACATCACATTGACTTTGTCAATGACTGATAAATTATATCACTGAACAAGAGTGAAATGCTATTTCTAAAAATAGTTCTGTCTGTTTATTTATAGAAAGTGATTATTACTGTTTTAGGATTATTTGTGCACTAATCTAAGTGGAATTTAAATTTTGCACATATAGTTATTTATGTGGTATTTCATTTAAACTGCTGTAAATATGAAATAAGTACTGCACTATAACCAATATTTGCACATAGGACGTTTTTGCAACTGCTGCTAGGAGCGTCAGGTGTTTTTTTTTTTTTTTTTCCTGCCTCTAAACTCCCCTGCATATGATCCTATGTGTCCATGCACACAGACTTAACAGCGTTTAGTAGCAGGGTCTTTTAGAGGCAGAAAAAATCCCACTGCCAGTGCGTCCAGGAGCAGCTTTTGGCAGAAAAAAAAAAAGCTTGGTGCTTGTAAATGCGTCTAAAACGCTCTACATCATCCCCAGACGCCGTGCCCTGCATCATCCCCAGACGCCGTGCCCTGCATCATCCCCAGACACCGTGCCACAACACTCATGGCCGCCGGCCTACAGCACCCACGGACTGCAACTTGCCAGCTGCTGACCCAGCCGCCCACCACTCTCACTCTCCTCCTACAGATGACCTCCGCCACGACGTGACAGACTCTCCGCATCATCACGCCCTGATATGAAACCTCTCACCTCCCTGATCTGACCAGCACTCCGCTCACTCTAACATGCCACCTGCACTCCTCCTCATATTCCTCTCCTCCATTCCCAAAATTGCCTTCCCCTACTCCCCCAAAACAGCTCTACATTGCTCCTTCACTTCTTCCTTCTCCCCACTACAGCTCTCACTACCTCCTCCTAATACTCCACTCTCCCGCCGACCCACACGCCACCACTAACAGATCCACTCGCTCCTGCACATCCCGTTCCCATGCCACCTTCCTCACCCTTCTCCTTATCGCCGGTGACATCTCCCCGAACCCTGGCCCCCCACCTTCCCACTCCCTCTCTAGGCACCCTCCTGCTCCCGCCAGCCGCCGCAACCCCCTCAACCTCATACCCGTCCCCCTCCTCCGCGCATCCACCCCTTCTCTCTTGGTTGCACTCCTGAATGCCCGCTCAGCTTGCAACAAGCTCACCGCCATCCAGTACCTTTGTCTCCCACTCCCTCCTAACGGTCACCGAAACCTGGATCCAACCCACCGGCTCCACCTCCCCTGCAGCACTCACCTATGGAGGCCTCGTCTGGACCCACTCACCCAGACCGAGTGGTCGCAGAGGCGGCGGGGTCGGCATGCTCCTGTCACCGTTGAGCACCTTCCAGGTCCTCCCTAACCCCCCCCCTCCCTAACCTTCTCTTCCTTTGAGGCCCACTGCATCTGGCTCTTCTCTCCCACCCCCCTGAGGATTGCAGTACTCTATTGGCCTCCTGGATCCATATCCCTCTTCCTGGACGACTTTGCCACCTGGCTTCCCCTCTTCCTCTCCTCTGAGTTACCGACCATCATCCTCGGGGATTTCAACATCCCCATCAACTCGGCTACTTCCCAACTCCTCCTCCTTCGCGCTCACACAGCACACACAGTCCTCCACCCACACCAATGGAAACACCCTGGACCTCGTTTTCTCCCACCTCTGCACCCCCCACGACCTCACTAACACCCCCTTCCCCCTCTCTGACCACCACCTCCTCACATTCTCCATCTCCCCCTCCTCTAACTCCCCCCCCCCAAAGCGTCAAACCATCACCCGCCGTAACCTCCACAACCTGAACCCAGCCCATCTCCACCCGGCAGCTGACTGTCTGTACGATAGTATCCTTCCTCTGTCATGCCCTGACCTGGCCACTACTGCATACAACAACTCACTGTCGGCTGCCCTTGACTCCCTGGTACCCCTAACCACACGTAACGTCAGACCCCCGACTGCTTCAACCCTGGCTCCCTGGAGCGATTATGGCGCAAAACCAGATCCCTTCGTGCGTTCTCCCTCTACAAAGCCGCCTTCCTCACCTACACCACCTCCCTCCATATCGCCAAGCAAGCCTATTTCGTTTATCTCCACTTTCAAGTCCCTCCTCTCTCCCCCCCCACCTCCACTCAGTACCTCACTCACCACCCACGAGATTGCCAATCATTTCCAAAACAAGATTGACGCAATCCGTAAGGACATTGTCAACTCACAATCTACCTCTCCACCTTGCCCCCCCCCCAATCACCCCCTCAATTTTCCCTCCTCCGACCTCATACCCACACTGCCCCCCACCATACCTAACACCCCGCACACTATCACCTCCCCATCGCTCCGCTCCTTCAGCCCAGCTACCACTAAGGAGGTCACTAAGGTCTTCACTGAAGCCCGCCTCACCACTTGCCCCCTGGACCCTATCCCCTCACAACTCCTCCATTCACCCCCCTCCTCCCTCACCCACATCTTCAATCTCTCCCTCTCCACTGGCACATCCCCCTCCCCCCTAAAGCACGCACACATCACCCCCATACTCAAAAAACCCTCCCTTGACCCCACGGACCTAAACAATCTTAGACCCTTCTCCCTGCTACCATTCACTTCCAAGCTCCTTGAGCACTTGGCCTACAATCGCCTAAGCGCCCACCTCACTGATAACCTCTTTGATCCACTACAGTCAGGCTTCTGTCCTCTACACTCCACCGAAACCGCCCTACTTAACATCACTAACAACCTGCTAACCGCCAAAGCTAATGGCCATTACTCAGTCCTCCTGCTCCTCGACCTCTCCGCGGCCTTCGACACAGTCGACCACCCCCTCCTCCTTACAAAACTGCACTCCCTCGGCATCAGGGACGCTGCTCTCTCCTGGCTCTCCTCCTACCTATCCCAACGGTCCTTCAACGTTACCTATAACACTGCCACCTCCCCCTCTGTTGGAATCCCCCAAGGCTCTGTCCTTGGAAGCCTCCTCTTCTCCATCTACACCTCCTCCCTTGGCAAACTGATACACTCCCACGGCTTCAACTATCACCTCTATGCTGACGACACACAAATTTACCTCTCCACCCCCCACCTCACCCCTTACCTCTCCGCCTGCATCGCCCACCTCCTGAACGACATATCAGACTGGATGTCGCTCCATTTCCTCAAGTTAAACCTGTCCAAAACCGAGCTCCTGGTCTTCCCCCCAGCCCGCGCCCCCCCATCCTCTCCATCACTACTAGCAACGCTACCATCAATCCCACCCCACACGCCAAAGTCCTGGGTGTCACCCTGGACTCAAACCTTTCCTTCCAGCCTCATGTCCAATCACTATCAAGGTCATGCAGGCTCCACCTCCGCAACATCTCCAAAATACGTACATTCCTCACCCCAGACACTACTAAACAACTCGTACGCTCCCTCATCATCTCACGCCTGGACTACTGCAACTCCCTTCTCACTGGCCTACCCAAACAAACACTATCCCCATTCCAGTCTATCCTGAACTCAGCGGCTAGACTCATCCACCTCACCAACCGCCCCACATCTGCCACCCCCCTCCGCCAATCCCTTCACTGGCTCCCGATTGCCCAGCGCATCAAAATTCAAATTACTAACTCTGACCTACAAAGCCATTCACAACGCCGCCCCAAACTACCTAACTGACCTGATACCCAAATACCACCCTACCCGTGCCCTTCGCTCCTCACAGGATCTCCTACTCTCTAGCTCCCTGATCTCCTCCTCCCATGTCCGACTGCAGCACTTCTCCAGGACTTCCCCCATCCTCTGGAACTCTCTACCCCAATCCATCAGACTGTCACCTACCCTCCTCACCTTCAGGCGCACCCTGAAAACCCATCTCTTCAGGGAAGCCTACCCCACCCTCACCTAACAACCGATCTCCTCCACTTCTCCCACCACTCCATCCCCCACAGCCACTTCCTCCTGTTCCACTTCCCTCCCCTCCTAGATTGTAAACTCGAAAGAGCAGGGCCCTCAAACCCCTCGTGTATTGTATTGTTACTGTTTTGTCTCATGTTCTGTCCCCCTTGCTATTGTACAGCACTGAGCAAACCCTTTGGCGCTATATAAATACTGTATAATAATAATAATAATAATAATAAATAATAATAAACACTAGGCACATTTTGCGCTTGAGCGTTAAAGTATAACTAAAAGGCAAAACCTTATTTTAAGTTTTGGACAGAGCAGAGAGGGATTAGAACCTCTTTTCACCTAATGATCTCGCTAGAAACACATTTCCTGTATTAGCATGCCACTACTCAGGATGAAGGAGCACAGGGGGCTCATTTGGACAGCTGCATTTTCAGTCTACAGAGAAGAAAGTGTTGGTGGACTAGCAGATTTAGATACACTAACAAACTCAAGCCAAAATTCCAGGTGATACTTTATAAGCGATTACAGCAAACTTTATGTATTTTACTTTTGGGATAAAGGATTTAGATAAATAACATATCATTGTAAGCACCCCTGTCAGTGGTAAATGGTTTGCCTCATCCCCTGTACCTGATACTTTTGCAGGAGAGTTTGTTCTTTTGAAATATACCAGACTTACTGTCCGAAACACCAGTTGAAAATAGAAAAAAAAAGAAAGCCTAAAACAGAAAACTAATGCAACCATCACATCTAAGAATTAATAAGCTGCAATAAAATAAATGTTTGCTTTTGGGTTTATCATTGCTTTGGGCACCATATTAAATTAAACAATGCCCATGTGTTTGTGTGGCCTAAGTACCCCAGCTTACCGGCAAATGCTTGAAATCCTACTTGGAGGCTAAGACCTGTGGTTCTAAGATACACATCCTGTGTTTATTTGTATGGTGCAAGTGGTCTCTTTGCCGAGGTCTTTCAGAGCTAGAGCTCTCCACTAATAAGGGAGCATGAGCTTTGCTTGATTTCAGTGCTACAGGTCTTACTCAACAGGGAAATCTCGGCTTCCACATTGAGAACAAATTCTACATTCCACACTACAGCATCCCAGCAAGGGACAGGATTTTCTACTTTGCCTGTTAATCCTGCCAGTGAAAACGAACTATAAGACCTTGCACACATTTTGTTTTGATGCTCAGGGAATATATTTAGTCAGTCAATTTAAACTGAAATTTCAACTGGGCTTCAACACGTTTTCTTAGATTTTTACTCTCTTCACTTTTTCCCCCCCATTTAAAGTGTTACTAAACCTAAAACCCTGCATTCACTATTACTGGCCTCCCACAGTACACAAAACATGGAAATGCAATTATTTTAGTAAATATAAACTGCTAAATACCTTTTCTCATCAGCAGTTACAGCAGTCTTGTGACTTCTTATCGGTGTCCAGCAGAGCACTGGCTAAAGCTTGATTGTCCAGTGAGGCTGCATAACCTCTGTCTGGACAGCGCCGATTGGCCCTGTGCTGATAACATGCACTCTCCCAAAGGAAAAAAAAACTCTAGCAATACACACTGAACTGAGCATGTGCAGTTTGCCCCAAAAAGCTCTATCAGCAGATGGATAGGGGATAGTAAAAGAAGGGGAGGATCAGAGAAGACAGGATCAAACATCCTTTTTACACAATGTGGAGGATTAACCCCTTCGGCTCCACAGAGTATAACAGTCATGCTTTACTGATTTTACTGTTGAAGGTTTAGTAACACTTTAAATTGACACTGTCACAAGGCATATGTAGAACCACCTATATACAATTATACACAGGTAGTGACAGGCCAACTTTATGAAGACACCATTAGTCTAAATAAACTTGCCATGTCTTTACTATAGATACAGGATCAGGTATTTACTATTTCCTTCTCCTCATGTAACTACAGCCATGCAGGACATAAAACTGTAAGCATCCAGGACCAAACAACTCCCAAGTTCAATCATAACCAATCCAGATCAATGAACCCAAGACTCCCAGTGCAACTGTACGTTAAGTAGAAGTTGTTGCGGTGCGTGAACCTCTAACTGCCACAACATAAAACAATTGCTGTCCAACTAGGATAGGATACAGCCAATAAGTACATGATACTTATTTAGAAGTCAAAGGGTTGAAGAGCAAAAACATTCTTAAAAATGATTGCCATTGGTCACATCTTTTTAATGCACCAGTGTTCAGAAAGTCAGCCTGTCAGCTGTTCGGTTTGTCACTGAATGTAAAGATGATAAATAGAAATTCATCTGTTACCTTAATAGAACTATTCTGGTACATGTCCATACTCATCTCTTCTTCATCCTCTTCCACATCCTCCTCTGCAAGAGGTTCCTTCACTAATCCAGGGAAGGTGTCACTGTCATAGAACTGTAGAAATATAGGTGCACGGCTTGAATTTAACTGGATCTCCACCCGTAGAATTCCATCTCTAGGCCATTTATCTCGCACATGCTCCAGGCAGTTAATGGGAGACCGGGAAAATGCGATGTGAATGTAAGCAAGGATGAAAAGTACCAAGAGAGCCTAGGTGAAAAGCAAAACTTACATTAGAGACATATATGGAACCTCGCACTGCAAACAACTAATCAGTGCCACATAGTGTATTACGCTCCCTGGTAATCACAGTGCACACACTTGTCCCATAAGACATACTATACCACATCTGGACATATTCAATTCTTGCATCAATGTATACATACAGTAGGTATAGAAAAGAATCATCCAACTTTTACCCCCTCCCTGCCCAGACCAATTTTTGGCTTTCAGCATTGTCGCACTTTGAATGACAAATGCATGGTCATGCAACACTGTACCCATAAAAAAAATGTTTTCTTTTTTTTCCACACAAATAGAGCTTTCTTTTTACATATTGTCACCACACCAGTACAGCATTATCATATAACTGGTGTGATGGTGATCAGGGACACTGACTGGTGACAGTATGTATAAAAAAAGTTACATTTAAATTCTTTTTTTTCTAATCTTTTCTATTCTTTATTACATTTTTTTTTTCAACAGACTGTGACCAGAGCAATACAGTATTACCATAGTAACATTGTACTACTCTGGGCAAGTGATCAAGATTTTTTTTATTTTACACATAATTGCTTACGCTAATGTATTTCATTGATATTAGCAACAATTTTTACTGCAACTGATTAATTCAGTGTCTTTTGTTGTGATTAGTCAAAGCTCACAATGTGGTACAGATGGGATGTGATTGGCCCAGTCTGTACCAGGTGAGCACTGTGAACAATCACAGCTAACAACACAATTGTATACAATGGATGGGATGAATCCATCCATTGTATACAATACTGGCAGCGGGCCGATGTATTGATCAGTCACCGGACACAGCTGGTGATAGATTGTGTGGCCGTGTGAGCGGCGCCTTCTCTTTTTGAATCATATGACGTCCTGTCAGAAGCATCCTGCCCAGTAGTCAATCTGCTATAGGCCAGACGGGAAGGTGTTAAAATAATCATTTTGTTGCTTTGCAGCCTGAACTGAAGACACAGATTTTGTTCTATCCAGCTGTATTTACTCAGCGTATAACATCCAAGTGAAAGAAACAACTCCAACATGTCAGGAAAAAAAATAAACAAAATTCTAAAACAGAATCACGGAGTTGGAAACAAGGATCACCCCCTTGTGTCAGTATTTTGTTGAACCAGCTTTTGCGTTATTAACAGCCTTTAGTCTGTTGGGATATATCTCTACTAACTTTGGACATCTAGACTTTGTAATATTTGCCCACTCTTCTTCTTTGCACAACTGCTGAAGTTCAGTTAAATTCGATGATGAAGGTTTGTGGACTGCAATCTTTAAGTCATTCTACAGATTTTCAATGGGCTTTAAGTCTGGGCTCTGACTAGGCCATGCAAGGTCATTCACCTTTTTCTCCTCCACTGTGTGGTCATTTTTGCTGTGTGCTTTTGCCCAGATGTTAACCCCTTCCTGCCTAGTGTCATTAGTACAGTGTCTGTGCTTTTTATTAGCACTGATCACTGTATTAGTGTCATTGAATGTCAGTGCCCACCCAGTGTCAGAATGCCTGCGCAGTACCGCTATAAGTCGCTGATCACTGCCATTACTAGTATGAAAAAAAATTCCAGTATATACACACACACACCGCCATTTATAGGTGCTATAAAACTTTCACGTACACAAATTAAATTTACACGTTTTGGGATTTATTTTTTTTTTAGCAAAGACACATAGCACAATACATTTTGGCCTAAGTTTATGACAAGATCAGATTTTTTACTGGATATGTTTTATAGCAAAGTCAAAAATATATATTTTTTCAAAACTGTCGGTCTTTTTGTTTATAGAGCAAAAAACACAGAGCCGATCAAATAACACTGAAAGAAAGCTCTACTTATGGGGGGGGGGGGGGACAAAAATTTCATTTGGGTGCAGCGTTGCATGACCGTGCAATTGTCAGTTAAAGTAATGCAGCATTGTATCGCAAAAAATGGCCTGGTCAGGAAGGATGGGGGGGGGGGGTAAATCCTCTGGAGAGCAAGTGGTTAAGAAGGTGATTAGCTACACCTGATTAGAGTTTACAAGTCACTTTTAGGAGGGTGGGTTAATTCTTTTTCCAACTCAGTGTTTGTTTGTTTTTCTTTTTTCTGACATGTTGGGGTTATATCTCTCACTTGGATGTTATAAGTTGCGCTGAGTAAATACAGTAGCATAAAACAAAAACTGTGTGTCTTCATTTCAGGCTGCAGGGCAACAAAATGTGATTATTCCTTTCTATACCCACTGTATCATATATACTGATACTAAAAGGACACATTTCACAAAACGCAGTAGCATTAATTAGAACTGTGGCCTGAGAGGGAATCTTGTTAAACAATCGGTAGGGTTTAACACTAGTCTGTTCCCTCTCGACTGTAGACATCTTGCACACTTCCCATCTACAGCCTCAAATGGGAAGGAGAAATGGGCGGGCATATTGCAGCGAAGAATTGGAATTAGATTTGGCCCAATATATTCAGCTCATGTTCTGGGGGTGGAGGGAATTACAAACTGCTCCTTTACAAACATCTCATACAATTTCAGTCTCTCTTAGATATTTGTGGCTGTCAGGTGGCTGGTTCATTTAAGCATATTTCCTGCGACTGCCTGAAGGGGAAATGTTTTTGGAGTTTTTCAAATAATTTACTGTATAAAGTTGCAAGCAGGTCTTTTAGAAATGACCCCTACAAATAACCTGAAATATATGTATTTGTTACTGTGACCCAACAGGTAATTGCTCATGTGTGAAAAACCCAGACTATCCCATTTATGGCAGATAAACACCCTGTTTCACAATGCAGTCCAAAACAATGAAAATATTACTGCTCAAATGCCCGCTAACCTGTTTCAGTCAGATCAGCATGTGGATAGACTGTTGAAGTCTACTGAAGCTTGACGAACCAATCCTGTCTTGCACCAAACTGGTGGCCATGGAGAACAAGAGCACTTTTACCCATTTTAGTCACGTTTAGGCAACAGGGAGTCTGTGCACAGACAGCCACCATTTTGTTGACGCCTACCCGGTTACAAGTCATGTTCTTTGCAAAGCTTTCTGCTAACCAAGACCATATGATGGATACATTCCCAACTGTATGGGAATCATGGATTTATTTTCTACCTACCTTTAGCTTAGACTTCTTGACCCCATGAACACGGATTGTCCACAGCCGCTTAAACCATCCCCCCTTTTTTTGTCAGTTACGTGTTGCTGGGGGTTGGTGTTGGGAGTGCCCTAAACTGGAAACAGTGCCCTGGCATAAGAGTTATCTCCTACACCATTTACTCTTACGTCTCTTTAACTCTTCTTCCCTTGTCTCCTCCTTTCTCCCTCCTAAGGGTTAAAAGGGTCCAGAGCCAATATTTGTACCTCTATTTTGCTTTCAACTCTATATAGCTGCAGTGGTAAATCTCAGTTGCTCTTGCTCCCACTACAGGTTAGTGTTATTGTAGTCAGTTTAGTCCTGTTTTTGCTTGTTAATTACATTCTTTCAAGAGAATGCACCTTAAACTTTGTCATTTTTTTAAGCATGTGGATACTCTGTGCTAAATTTCTTCTAAAACTGACAAAAGACTAAGAAAAATTAACAAAAAGCTACTGAAGAAAAATGGCATATTAAACAAAAATGAGCTGTGGCACTTAATATGTGCAGTGGCACTTAATATGTGCATTTGCACTTACTGTTCTCTTTTAGACACGCTATAAAGTCCCACAAATACCTCTTGATACTGCTGGTGAGATCCACCTAATTCTACATCCTGTAATTATGTGGCAACAATGCAGCACTGCTCCTGAATTAAGAGCAGCATTGCAGGCTGTTCCAGCTGCACTACACTGGGATGAAAACAAATGTTGCAGGTGGTATGGCCATCAGAATTGTCACTGCTGATTCACAAGCATGTAGCTTGTTAATCAGCACCTGGCCAAACCTAGTCCTGCCAACTGCCTAACTTTCTGGATTGGCAAAAATGACTTTGCTGCATTTACTGTAGTTAATTGGGTTGATGTGGAGGGTAGAGGGGCTAGTCAGGATAATCAGGTAGGAAGATGGGTTAATGTAATGAGAGGGAGTGGTAGGGGCTCACAGAAAAGGAAGGCCAGCCTTGGGTTTGAGCACCCAAACAGATTTACCAAGTTGAGTGAAGATGTGGGGGTGGCAGCCCTGGATGTCACTGCTATCCCTAACAGCCGGGTATGCAGACCATCTGAGAGGGGTGGTGAGGGTAGTGCAGGAAAGCCTAGACAGTGGGTGGTAATAGTGGATTCTATAATCAGAAAAACTGATAGAATAATTTGTCACCAGGATCGCCTCAACTGAATGGTTTAAGAACGGTTTTGCTGCACGCTTTGTCTACATTTCATTGGTGATAGCCTCCATTTGCTTTTATGTATGTTCATCACTTTTAACCATTAATAAAAGAATTAATATTTTGACCTACTACACTATGGCCACTATTCTCTGCTCCACATCAAGCATTTAACCCCCCAGGACCATATAGTGACCACCCTGAGGCCCAGAGGAGAGTGACTCATATAAGCTGACCCCATCGCAGCTTCCACCAGTAGAGAAGATCTCTCAAGGCACCAGTATTGTGGGACAGCCTGTCCAATGTGAACTGCACCTTCCACAGGAAAAGAGGGGACCTCTGGCTATTAATATTGCGCTTACCTAATGCACATCTGGTGAGTGCGCATTTCTTATATTTCCTACACGGTTTTGACGAGTGCCTCACTGGGAGTAACAAAGTCACCATTTCATCCAATTGTCATTTACCGGACATTGTTCCTATGGACTTCATACTGTCTATTTGAGGGTGTCGCCAGTCTCTGATATAGCACATTTAATTTGTATATTAGCGCTGCACTTTTTCATTTCATATTGTATATATTCAAGAGGTTATATGGTTTCCTTGTAGTGTATCAGCAGCTTATGTTCTCATCATCTTAGCGCTCGCTGAATCACCTTTATATTCTGAATGGTTTGCCGTCTCCCTGGTGCCAAGGTTCGGCATGTGGTGGACCGGGTTGATAAATTACTGGGAGGAGCTGGGCATGACCCAGCTGTCTTGGTCCATGTTGAAACCAATGACAGAATACTTGGAAGGTGGAGGCTCCTTAGTAATCAATTTTAAGAACTAGGCTGCAGGTTGAAGGGAAGGACCTCCAAGGCGATATTCTCTGAAATATTACCTGTGTCATGCGCAACTCAGAAAAGATGGAGAGATTTGGAGAACTAAATGCATGGCTAAAGACCTGGTGTAAGAAGGAAGGATTTGGGTTTCTAGAGCACTGGGCTGACTTTTCATTGGGGTGCAACCTATATGCTAGAGATGGTTTGCACCTAAATGGAAGGGGGTCTGCTGTGCTAGGGGAGAGGTTTATGGGATGGCTGGATGAGTATTTAAACTAGGATCGAGGGGGGAGAGATAATTAAATTATATTGGGGCAGACAGAGGTCAGTCCTTAGTGGTGAGTGGAATGGGGAAAGATGGGGGGAGGACTATGGAAGGTGATAAGAAGGTGCCCAAGTTACAACCACTGGAATTGGAACCATCTGTACAAATATAAAAAAAATGCAAAATACGTGTGCACAAGGTGTCAATGACATAGTGTTTGTTCATCGATGCCAGAAGTCTGCCAAGCAAAATAGGTGAGTTGGAAGCTTTGGTGCATGAAGAGAACTATGATTTAATTGGCATTTCTGAATTTTGGCTTCATTCTTCACGAGTGGGCCATTAATATTCCTGGCTCTTTCAGAGAGACAGCGTAAAAAGGAAAGGTGGTGGTGTCTGTCTCTACGTCAGAAGTGATCTCAGAGTAAATGTGAAAGAGGACCTAGTTGATGTAGATTGTGATGAGGCTCAAGCATTATAGGTGGAACTGCATAGGGGATGCATACTACAAAAGGTAATCGGAGTTTGTTATAGGCCTCCCAGTGTTAATGAGGAGGTGGGAACTCAGCTCCTTGCACAGATTGAAAGGGCTGCAAGGGCTGGGACAGTGATAATAATGGGGGATTTTAACTATCCGGAAACTGACTGGAATAATAGTACTGCAGGAACAGTTAAAAGGCAAAAATGTATAAACCTACTACAGGACAACTTTATGGTACAGTCCACAGAGGCCCCAACTAGGAATGATGCTCTGCTGGACCTGCTAATCTCAAACTATGAAGTGCGTATTACTAATGTCCATATAAAAGAACATCTGGGTAGCAGTGACCATAACATGATTTAATTTGTTAGCTGTAAACATCAAGCACACACAGGAAAAATAAAAACGCTCAACTTTAAGAGAGCTAACTTTCCAGGGCTGAGAGCTGCTCTCCAAGACTTAGACTGGGTGGGAATATTGGCATTGATGAACACAACACAGAAATGGGAGTTCTTGACTGTATATGAACGCTTTGCAAAATATATTCCCATGGGCAATAAGTTTAAAAGGCTAAAAATCAAACCTATGTGGCGTACAGCCAAAGTAAAAAATGCTATTAATAAGAAAAGAGCTTTTATTAAATATAAAAATTAAGGAACGCTATCATCGTTTAAATGTTACAAGGAATGTAGCAGAATATGTAAAAAGGAAATAAATGTCGCAAATATTGAAAACGAATGACAGATTGCAAAAGATAGCAGGACAAACCCCCAAAAATTCTTCAAATATATTAATAGTAAAAAGGTTCGGTCCGAGCATGTAGGAACTTTACAAAATAATCTAGAGTGGGTGACTGGGGACAAAAGGAAGGCAAATTTATTAAATACCTTCTTCACCTCTGTGTATACAAAGGAGCATGGGGGAGCTCTTGTCCATAATGGGCATGGTATTGACACAGCTCCAGATGATCCACATTGGCTCACAATTGATATGATCCAAAAATATTTAGATAGAATAAAGGTAAATAAAGCACCTGGACCAGATGGCATACACCCACAGGACCTTAAAGAATTGAGCTCTGTCATTTCAAAGCCATTGTTTCAAATTTTTTAGGGACTCTTTAATGACTGGCATAGTACCACTGGATTGGCGTAAGGCCAATGTGGTGCCTATATTTAAAAAGGGGTCAAAATCTTTACCAAGTAATTATAGACCTGTTAGTTTAACTTCTATACTTGGGAAGATACTGGAGAGTTTAATAAAAGACCACATAGATGAGTTCTTGCTGGAAAAAAATATTTTAAGCAACAGACAGCATGGATTCATGAAAGGCAGAAGTTGTCAAACAAATCTGATTTCTTTCTATGAGGAGGTGGACAGAGGGGTGGCGGTGGACGTGGTATACTTGGATTTTGCAAAAGCGTTTGACACAGTTCCCCACACTTGGCTAATGTGTAAAGTCTACAGGCCTGAGAAAAATATTGGTATGTAAATGGATAGAAAACTGGGTAACAGATCGTATTCAGAGAGTAGTGGTTAATGATTCATACTCTGAATGGTCTAGGGTTGTTAGTGGTGTACCCCAAGGTTCAGTGTTGGGACCCTTACTTTTTAATGTATTTATAAATGATATAGGGTCTGGGATTAAAAATCCCATTTCAGTCTTTGCAGATGACACCAAGCTGTGCAGTGGAATAACATCCTTACAGGATGTCTTCAATTTACAAGCCAACCTCAATGTACTGTTTAATTGGGCAACTATGTGCAAATGAGGTTTAATGTTGATAAATGTAAGGTTATGCACTTGAGGGCTAAGAATATGCATGCATCATACATACTAGGGGGGGTACAACTGGGGGAATCAATGGTGGAGAAGGATCTGGGAGTTCTGGTAGATCACAAGCTTAATAATGGCATGCAATGCCAAGCTGCGGTTTCTAAAGCGAGCAAAATCCTCTCTTGTATTAAAAGAGGTATAGACTCCAGAGAGAGAGATATCATATTACCTCTGTACAAATCATTAGTAAGACCTCATCTGGAATATGCAGTTCAGTTTTGGGCACCAATTCACAAAAAGAACATTGGGGAACTGGAGAAAATACAGAGAAGGGCAACCAAACTGATAAGAGGCATGGAGGAGCTCAGCTATGAGGAAAGATTAGAGGAACTGAATTTATTCTCTCGAGAAGAGGAGATTAAGGGGGGATATGATCAACATGTATAAATACATCAGTGGTTCATATAGTGAACTCGGTGTAGAGCTATTCACCCTGAGGTCATCACAGAGGACAAGGGGGCACTCTTTACGTCTGGAGAAAATTAAATTTAATCTCCAAACACGGAAAGGTTTCTTCACAGCGAGAGCTGTGAAAATGTGGAATAGACTCCCTCAAGAGTTGGTTCTGGCCAGCTCAGTGGATTGCTTTAAAAAAGGCCTGGATTCTTTCTTAGATACACAGAATATAACTGGATACTAACATTTATAGGCAAAGTTTATCCAGGGAATATCCGATTGCCTCTCGGGGGATCAGGAAGGAATTTTTTCCCCTGCAGGAGCAAATTGGATTATGCTTTGCTGGGTTTTCTTGCCTTCCTCTGGATCAACTGTGGGTGTAGGATTATAACTTTTTTTAATGGTCAAACTGGATGGACTTTTGTCTTTTTTCAGCCAGACTACGTAACTCCAGAACACCTAAAAAGCAACCTCTCTGCAGAGGTTAACTGCTCATTTATATCTAAGGAAAGAAAAAGCATTTTTACTTACCTGATTCTCTGTTCCTCCAGCAGACAATACTTCCACATGCTCTTGCAGTAGATTGTTCCTCAGTGTCCTTACAGCCAATGCAGGGCTATGGTCCCTGCAGCAATCCTGATGACATCAGAGGAACTTAGCCCTCCAGAATGCAGGGGAGACAAGGCTGTAGGGACCAGTCTATCAGCCCAATGAAACCTGCAGGTTTGGAGGATCAGGTAAGTAAATCTGCTTTACGAAGTCCCTTAGACCTAGAGGAGCAGTTAACCCTTGCAGTGCGGGTGCAGCCCTACCATAAAAAGAGGACTTTTAGGTTCCCTGAAGTGTAGCTAGTGACAGCCCGCATCATGCATGTCATTTTTGAGGTTGCCTTTCGTACCACTTTACAGAATAGTTACCTTTAGCAGCACAAAGAACTCAAATATCCTACGGAAGGAGGGAGGGAAGAGTCGTGCATACGTCACCGCCATCTTAAAGAAGAGGGCATGGAAAAGCCGATCCCGCACGTTAATAAGGGGGTTCTGGTTCAGGTTGGGGGTCCGCACCCGGTTTCCATTGGTGTTGTTGATGGGGATGTTCCCTTGATTCTCAGACATCTTGCTCGTGCCTTGAAAGGTGGAAGAAGAAAGAAAGAATCATTTGACAGGGGAATAAACCTCATACATTAAGATGTTTCCTTCCTGGGGGGCTGTGGTAGCCGTGCAGCACAAGTTCCCACTCAGGGTTATCACAACCCTCTTCCTCCCACACAGCCCAAACCAACCTGTGCGCCTACCTGGCTACTATCCGGGGGAAGGGGCGCCACTACCCCTATCGCTGTGGGGAGGGGACCCCGTGAAATCTCTGGGTAGCACAGGGACTACCTAACGTCCACTTCCTGTCCCCCTTCCGCTTCCTCTGGTCTCAGCCATTGCGGTGACCCTGAAAGCCGCGGAGCACTATGGGATACGGGGCAGGGCGAGCATCAGGAAATCTGCATATACCCACAATACATCGCGCTCCGTGGCCATGTCGGAGCAGGAAGTATTCCTCCGTGCGGAGAGTAGGCGGGGCCGTAGAGTAAGGTCACGCCCTTCTGTATAGGCTCGGTGTACCTGTGGATGCTGAGACTTGTCGGTAGGAGGGCGGAGCTGTGATGTTGCCGGGAAGGTGAAGTATATAGAAAGGGTGAGGTCTGGGGCTGGGAGTGCACAGGAGATGTGCATAGGAATATCCCTCAGATAGAGGTATAGGAGGGGCTAAGCTGGGGCTTATTGCCGTTATGTGCCAGTACTAGGGGTGCATGTATGGGAAGGCCCTGTTCACACCAGTGCGATGCCTCATACGTTCTATGTTCAGTCAGCCAGCTGCATTGACAGTCATTCTTATGTAGGCCATACATGGGTCGCATTCTCAACGAATGTTCTTCAATCTTGGAAGCCGATGGTGTCACCATCGATTTTGAAATTCAACCAGCCAAGCCTTTAATTTTGCCTCATGTTGCTACAGAAAATAATTTTTGTGGCCAATAATTTTCTTTTCTTTCCAGGTCACAGCTCACGCTCATTTCTTTTTCAGTTACATTTCTCGCACGATTCTCCCATCATTGATTAGAAATTTGTTCGTTTTTCCAAAAATTTCCAACATGCCCGGTCACTCAAATTTGATGATCACTCAAAAATCGGCCCTTGCTGTGGCCTTCTAATGGTGCGAAGTTCGAATGAAGATTCTTAGAAAAGATTTTTGAAAATCAACCCATGTCGATTAACCACTTGCCTGCCGGACACTTATACCCCTTTCCTGCCCAGGACAATTTTCAGCTTTCAGCGCTGTCACACTTTGAATGACAATTGCACGGTCATGCAACACTGTACACATATGACATTATCATTTTTTTCACACAAATAGAGTATTCTTTTGGTGGTATTTACTCGCCGCTGGGGGTTTTATTTTTTGCGCTATAAACAAAAAATGTGTTTCTATTGTAAAATTATGCAAACAGGGAATTTTTCTCCTTCACTGATGTGCTTTGATGAGGCGGCACTGATAGGCAGCATTGATGAGGTGGCACTGATAGGCGGCACTGACTGGCAGCACTGCTGGGCATTGACTGGCACTGATGGATGGCACTGCTGGGCACTTGTTGGTGGCACTGGTGGGTGGCACTGCTGGGCACCCATCATCAGGGCACTGATCATCAGTGCCCTGATGATCAGTGCTGATCCCTCCTCTGACAACTGCCGGTTCTTAGCAGTACTTTCCTCACGCTGTGACAGCATGAGGAAAGTGCAGCCAATAACCGGCAATTGCATTTCCCGGTGATCAGTGTGTCATTGGACATGGCTGATCATGTGGTAAAAGGCTGCTGTGATTGGCCTTTTACTATATCGCGTGATCAGCTGTGTCTGTAGGACACCACGATTATGGAGATCGCTGGGTGCGCGCCCCCGGCAGCTCATAGGAGGGCGCATTCTGGGAGGATGTCATATGACATCCTCCCAGAACTGGCCGGCTGCAGTGAAGCCGTCATTCTACTATCTGCGGTTGGCAAGTGGTTAAGGCTCCGTTCACTCCATTTCAGATTGTGGGCGGCATCGCCGTGAAAATGCGCATTTGCGGTTTCAGCAGGGAGTTATTGCTGCACGTTTTTCATGCAAACACACTTGCGGGATGTGTGACGCCCTAAAACGGTTCCAGGACCTTTTGTGGGTGTTGCACGTCCCACGATTTTGTTTGCTTGATAGTGGTGTCTTTGTCACATGGAAAAACGCCGCATTTTCAGGAGCCATTGAAATGAATGTCACCTGAACACACAAATGCACATTTGCACATTTTCACAGCACATTTTAAAATCATGGGTAGAAACGCGACGATTCCACCCACGGTTTGAAACGCCCTAGTGTGAATGGAGCCTAAGGGCCAATTCATGCTGCCTTGCACTAAGATGTATGGAAAATGTATGTACTTTTCCACCCATTAAAGCCTAGGTCCACACTTATGCAGTTTGTGTTTGATTTGTTTCTGCAGTGCTTTTCGTGGTGCATTTTTGATGTTTTGTGTATTTTTTTTTTTTTTGCCAACTTGTTGCTTGGCAGACTAAAACACAAAACGCATCAAAAACACAAAAAAAAACGTACTACATGCATCTCTGCAGCATCTCCATTAAACACGTTTTGCATTTAAAAAAAAGTCCCTGACCCTTTCCAAAAAACACACCTGGTGAAAACACAGAGATGTGAACGTGTCCCATAAGAAATTATGTTAAATGGACTATAGTGTGTTTCTGCAAAATGCAAAACGCACCGTAAAACACTTGAACCTGTGAACCTAGACTTAGTCGCGTTTTAATACGCACTGATGTCCATTGACATACATTTTGATGTCCGTTGACATGCATTCGCAACGTTATTTTGTGAATAGGACATATTGGAAATTATTGTTTTCAGATGTCCTTCCATTGATCTGTGTTTTACAGCTGTGCTAAAACGCAGATCAACGCACAAGTGAATTGACTAAGTAAACAATTTTTTTTTTTTTTTGATACAGTAAGGTTTTTTTTAACACAAAAGGTCTGTTTGTCAGTATTTCAGGCAGACTTGATCAGATGGTCCATTCACCTCTATGGGCCAGCGGGCATAAGCAGACTTGTGTCTGTTTACACCCACCTCCTCCAATCTGATCTGGTCCCCTAAAAACAGAAGATTTGTCCTCCTCCATGTAGGTGGATTGGAGGATAGTCCGGTGTAAACGGACAGTGCAGTCTGTTTACGCCTGGCCTCCCATAGAGCAGCATAGGCTCTGTGTCCGCTTTGCATAAACACAGACCTGTCATCTGCCTGCTCTGATCAGCAGACACATCCCCTGCTGATCAGAATGGAATCCACCCCATGTGAAAGAGGCCTAAAGGAGGGTTATAGCTAAGATTTCACCAATACCGTTTTTTTTTTTTATCAGCAAGTACGAGTACTGATATTTGTGCTCAAGTACTCGCTGTTACTAATTACTGATACCTTAGAACTGCAATTTGAGCACATACAAAATGAATGGGCTCAAATCGCACTGCAAAGATTTGCATGTGATTTGAACAGGAATGCGGTGTGATTCCTGTCTGAATCACATGCGGTTTCCCTGTGGGTGTGGTGCATTTTGCAGTGTGATTTGAGCCATACTAAATGAATGGCTCAAATCGCACTGCTCCCACAGGGAAACCACATGTGATTCAGACCGGAATGAGCTGAAGTAGCACGATTTCAGTTCAAATCACATGCAGTTCTTTGCAGTGCGATTTTAGCTCCTTCATTTTGTATGGGCTCAAATTGCACCGCAAAGGTATCTGTTTCAAGTATTGTAGCATTTGCAGGATACTCCTGCAAATGCTTAGTATCGGCACCAGTATTGGTATCAGTGTAACCCTAGTTATATCCCCTGTCGGTTTTTCGTCATCTGTCACCATTGGGGAGATTTCCATTCACTTCCTGTCCCATAGCAAAAACAGGAAGTGAGAAAATCCTTACAAAGTGAGGAAATTCCAGGGTGTCACCAGAACTAGTGTGCCCATTGGAAGATTTACAGTCTATGTATTGTTCTGATGTCAACCCAAAATTTGGGCTTTTCTTTTACTCTCACCTTCAGTCATAATGATGAACAGGACAAATAGAGAGTGTGAATCTCCCTAATGGGGTACAGACAGCAATAAAAACCTGATAGGTGTTATAATCCCTTTCCACTCTATCCAAAATTAAAAAAAACTGAAAATTGCCTTTAGTTACACTTTAAGAGTTCTTTCACACTGGCATTAAATTTTAAAGCAGCCTAAAAACGCATTAATGCACCTATAGCGTGAATTAACACTTTGGATGTGGTGTACAGGCGTTAATTGCAACGCTTCTTAAAAGCCCTGTGTGTTTTTTTTTTTTTTTTTAATTGTTAAGGTTTAAATGGGAAAATATCACCTTTGGCACTTTGCAACCACACTGTAAACCCCATAGGCGCTTTTACACTGTGCTTAAGGTGCAGTTGTGGTATGTTTCAATAGAAGTGAATGGAGGCAGTTGCAAAGCGTCAATGCCTGCCAAACTCTGCAGGCAGTGTTATTTTTGTCTTGCTGCAACATGAAGCAATGCTAACACTGCAGTGTGAACACCTTCATCCGCTCCCTATTTTAACAATTTTAAGTGGCATTGATAGGCATTTGGGAAGCGTTAAAAACGTGACCCAGCTGCCTATTTTCAATGCCTTTGTGAAAGAGTCCTAAAGTTCTGTTCACACTACCACGCTTATAAAAATACACTTGTAGTAATTGCAGTTTTTCTGCACCTTGTTCTGCATAGTTCCTTTTTTCTCTAGGCATCTTCAAAGACGGCAGGCCTGAGAGATGACTACCTCCACCTGACAGGAAACACAATCAAAAATTGACAGAGCTTAAATTCCCCACACTTTCCTCCACTCCTCAGTTTTTGATTGTGTTTCCCTGCAGTGAAATGTTTATTATTTTTTTGCAGACCTAAGGCCTTGAGCTGGAAGGTTCCCCCTGGGGGGTGGACAGCTGAGCCGGGAAGAGCAGCCTGTAACTAGGGTCACTCATCCACTCCAAGGGTCCCAGTTCATTGGAGCTTTCCAGTCACAGGGGAGGTGTGCCTGGCATTGCAGGGACGAGCGTGCTTCCAACCTCTTCCGGGGCAGTAGGGAAGCATGTCCAGGAGAGGAGCGGGCTGCCAGGTGGCCTCTCGCAGGAATGCGTCCACCGACCGGCAGGTTGATCATGTGGTGCGGCAATGTAGGGTGAGCGGGGCGGCCGCGGTGGAGTCCACTACTAGTTCTGCCAGAAGGCAGGCAGAGATCCAAGGGTCTGTGGGCACAGAACCGGAAGTGGGAGCAAGGCTGCGTACCAAGCCTCGCTGTCAGTAGACTTCCGTCGAGGGTGGGACTTCCACCTTAAGGATGGTGGTGCCAGTCCGCATTTCTTTCATCTTGAGGCCAGTGAGGAGCCTCCAGGAATTACCCCTGGGAGTGTGGACCCAGGAGCCCGATGAACGCAATGTAGTCCCAAAAGGCCCTGCTAAGGATGGAAGGTGAGGCAGTGGTTGCAACCAGTGAGAAGCCAGTGAGAAGACCATGGGCGGTGAGTCTGACTCGACTGGTGGGGGAAGAGGGGGGGGGGGGTAAAGTCCTCACCCACTCTCCTACAGGTGTGCCTAGGGGGTAGGAATACTATTTTAATATGGGCCCCTTGTTTATCTCTCTCTACAGCCGTGTGGAACCGTCCAAGAGAGTACTCACAAGACTCCTAAGGATAAAGCCGCTTTCATCGCTAGGAATACTGATGCCTGGATGCATAGAGTAATTGATTGTGTCTCCCAGGGTTCCAAGAAAAAGTGGAGAGCCTAGACTGAAGAGGTGTTAGAATCCCTGGAAGTGGTCAATAAGGCAGTTGCCTACTTAGCAAACGCTGCTGGTGAAGACATCAGCGCTTATCAACTCAGCCCGGAGGGTGGTCTGGGTTAAGGTCTGGGAGGGCAATTAGACATAAAGAGCCCTACTGTATGGTCTGCTCTTTGAGGGTTCCTTGCTGTTTGGCTCAGGGCTAGACCAGGTGCTGTCAAGGTCCACTGAAAAGAGGAAAAAATTCCCCGTCAAGGCCAAGAAGGATGAGGGGAAGAAGTTTTTTTCGAGCTCCCCTTAATCAGAGCTAGCAAAGGCTTAGAAAAGGCTTTCCTAAGTAATGGGCCAGTAAGGAGAGACAAAAAAGGAGTTTCCTTTTTTCCAGCTCCAAACCCACCAGTAAGGATCCCAAATGACATAGATCTCAGGGTGGACGGAAGATTGTCCAGGTTCCTCCAGCAAAAGGGGGAATATTTCAGAGAGCCCGTACTCCTGCGGTTGATAAGGAATTCTCTTCACTCCCCCCTCCAGCCTATGTGTTGATTTATCCCCCCAGAGACAAGTCAAAGGGTCTCTTGAGGGTATCAGTGATTTAGTGGATTAGGAGGTAATTGTCCCTGTGCCGATGGACCAGCTTTTCTGGGGGTTTTATTTCCATGTCTTCGCACTCCTGAAGCCCTAGGGGAAATTCCGATTGATCATAAACCTAAGAAGGTTGAACGGTTTCCTGCGGTACAAAAAGTGCTGTATGGAGAGTATTTACAGTGTACAGAAACTTCTGCTCAAGGGAGTGTTTATGGCCACTGTGGAGTTCAGGGATGCCTACCTCCACGTACCAATTGTCTCAAATGACCAATCCTTACGGTTTCTCTATATTCACAGAACAGGGGGTCAGTCATTGACAGTTCCGAGCCCTTCCATTCAAGCTGGCGGCCAGTCTGAGAATCTTCAACCTGCAGGGAAAGAATGACCCCATTAAGATACATAGTTTTCCGGCTTGGCATCTAACCTTGGTGTTAGAGGCGTTAACCAAGCCACTGTTTGAGCCAGTGGCACAGATTTCGGTTAGGGTGTTATCTTTTAAGTTAGCCTTCCTGTTAGCCATTGCAACGGCAAGGATAGGCGACCTTCAGAGCTTGTTGATCAAGGAACCCTTCCTGGTGGTAGTAGAGGACAGCATAGTGCTTAGACAAGATCCTCTTTATTTGCCCAAGGTGGCATCACAATTTCATAGGACACGAGATTGTCTCTGTCACGACTTGACTACTGTAACTCCCTCCTCACCGGCTTACCTCATCACAGGCTTTCCCTGCTTCAGTCTATCATGAATTCTGCGGCCAGACTCATCCACCTTACTAACCGCTCCGTATCCGCCACCCCCCTCTGCCAATCCCTCCACTGGCTTCCGATTGCCCAACGCATAAAATTCAAATTACTAACATTGACGTACAAAGCTGTCCATGACACTGCCCCAAACTACACCTACCTGATATCCATCTACCACCCAAAACGTATTCTCCGCTCCTCACAAGACCTCCTTCTCTGTAGTTCCCTGGTCTCCTCCTCCCATGCCATTCTCCAGGGCTTCCCCCATCCTCTGGAACTCACTACCCCAATCCATCAGACTGTCACCTACCCTCCTCACCTTTAGGCGCACCCTGAAAACCCATCTCTTCAGGGAAGCCTAGCCCGCCCTCAACTAATTTCCGATCTTCTCCACTCTTCCTACCACTCCATCCCCCACAGCTATTTCCTCCTGTACCACTATCCCCTCCCTCCTAGATTGTAAGCTCCAAGGAGCAGGGCCCTCGAACCCCTCGTGTATTGTATTGTTACTGTGCTGTCTCGTGTACTGTCTCCCATTATAATGTACAGCGCTGAGCAAACTGTTGGCGCTATATAAATATTGTATAATAATAATACTGTCCTTTTGTCAAAACCCTATGAGCGGGAAAAGAGTTTTCATTTTTTAGATGTCAAACGATGTTTGCTGACATATTTGGGTAGAGTAAGTGACTTTAGGAGGTCGAGTCACCTTTTGATTTTGCTTAGCGGCCCGAAGAAGGGACAGCAAGCATCTAAACCGACAATAGCTAGATGGATCAGACAAGCCATCCTTTACACCTGAGGGCTCACTCTACTAGATCACTGGCGACCTCTTCAGCAGAGAGGGCCAGAGCATCGATTGAACAGATCTGCCAAGCAGCCAGATGGACAAGCCATGTCTGGTGTTGAATAATTTGAGGAATAATACCTTTCATGCACCAGGATGCCGGAATACTCTTGCATAAACTGAGGAGTGGAGGAGAGGGCGGAGAATTTAAACCCTGTAAATTTTTGATTGTGTTTCTTGTCAGGTGGAGCTAGTCATCTCTTAGGTCTGCCGTCTTGGAAGATTTCCCAGAAACACCGTTACCGGTAAGTGTAACTGGTACTTTTTTTTTTTTCCAAAGGCATGCTTTTTCTAACCAAACTGTTATGGGTGAGAGAACGTTGAAAGGCATAACAAAAATAAAAATGCCTCACAGCTGTGCTTGGAGATGAGCATAATTCTAATGGCTAGAATAAATAAATATTCTAGCCAATAGATTTAGATTACACTCATATGCTTATAAGAGCGCCAAACTGCCAACCTATGGCAGCATGTTTGGTGCATAAATTCATATGCCCATGTGCATGAGTCCTAAGTGCCCATTCACACTTGTTTTTCAGAGGGCTTTGACAGCTGGAAGTTGTAGTATGTCACCTCCTCACTGCTTGTTTTAACCCTGTAAGGCCCACACCATTTTGCCACAACCACTTGCATTGCACACAGTTTCATTGTGGCCCCATTAACCTTAATGAGTTGTGTTTGATGGCGATACTGCCTGCCGAATATGCCAGTTTGCTATGGTGCACCTGACTAGGCTTGCTCCTGTGCCACTGCTCTGTGTGTTCATTTACACATGGAGAGCAGCTTGTTCCTCCCCTGCTCTCTCCTCGTTGGCTTACTGGCTCTAATTGACAGTAGTGGGAATTAGTGACTGCCAATCCTGTCTCAGCCAATGAGGAGGGAGAGACCCAGGAGAGCAGAGGCTCTTATGCACATCGCTGGATCAGGAAGGGGCTCAGGTAAGTTTTAGGGTGGGCAGGGGGGTGCTAAACAGAATAGAATGCATGAAGGTAAAAAAAACCTTGAGCCTTTACAACTACTTTATCGGAGGTGGTTTGGGGAAGGGGCAGAAAAACCATGTCTCAACCATCTGTTTTTACCACCCCCTGGCTGCAAGTGTAAACTATGCCTTAGTGCTAATTTGCAGCAGATGACAGATGCTGATATCAAGGCAAATTTGAGTACCTTTGCTAGCTATATGTAAAATAAATTGAGAAAAATTATCAAACCTGGAGCAGCCAGAATCTGTAGCAGCTCTGCATGGCAACCAATCCGCTTCTATTTTTAATTTTCCTAGCTTACAGCAAAATTCCAGGTTTCAAGCTGGTCCAGGCAAACTATTTCCTTCACTATCCAATGCAGTGGCTGTGAGTGCTGTATAAACTACATGTAGCCTCAGTTACATACAGCATACAGTGCTATGTTCCAGCATTGGGACTGAAACTTCCTGTCCTGCTCTCAAAACAAAATCGAGTGAATACATGAGTAAAAAGCTTCCACTGATTGGCTGTTGTGGAGAGGTGGGCTGGTGACATCATGATCTCCAACTCATTCATGGAATACAAACCTTCCTGTGAATGGCTGAGCAGTTCTCAGCCTGACATGATTTTGTTTCAGGAACTGAATAGGATCTTCCCGTCATGCTGCTGGAGCCCAGCACTGTATACTGTATGTAGCTGAGGCTACTTAGCATTTAAACAGTGAAGTAAATAGTTTGTATGGACCAGCTTGGTCCAAACAAACTATTTAAAGTTACTAAAACCTGGAGATCAGCTGTAAGTGAAAAGGCTGTAGTTAGAAGCGGATTGGTTACTGTCACAGCTGCTCCAGATTCTGTCTGCTTGAGGTTTTGGGTAATTCCCCCCCGCTGATTTAAATATGTAACTTTTTTGAATATCTTCCTGGAGTTTAGGTTAAGGGGATGGTTTTCCATTTAATTTGTCAGATACACAGCTGTTGGGAAATTATATTGTTCTAGCACAAGGGTCTCCAAACTTTTAAAACAAAGGGCCAGTTTACTGTCTTGCAGGCATTCCAGGGGCCGGACTATGGCCATTGTGAGGAGAAAATGCTGTTGCATCAGTGGGAATAAACAATGCTTCATCATTCATATGAGTGGGAGGAATAGTGCGAATTGCTGGTATCCGTGGAAGGAATAGTGCTCCATCTTTGGTTTCAGAGGAAGGAATAGTGCTCCATCTTTGGCGTTAGTGGGATGAATGGTGCTGTCAGCAAGGGGAATAGTACCCACATTTTTGGTGGCAGCCAAAGGAATAGTGCCCCATTGTTGGTGTCAGTGGCAGGAATTATGTCCCATCATTGATGTATGGGGGAGGAACAGTGGCAATTGTTGATATCAGGGAAGAAATTGTGCCTCATCATTGGTGTCCATGGGAGGAATGGTGCCCCATTGTTGGTGTCAGTTTGAGAAGAGCGCCTTGTTTTGGGGGACCTATGGCCAGATAAAGGCAGGCCACAGTTTAAAGACCACTGTTCTAGCACACTAAGCATAAAACAAAATCTGATATGTTTTCAGGGGGTGTAGAAATTGATGAGAACAATTACCATATACAAAACACTGTTTCATAGTTGTCATCCAACTGACGAATATCTATTTTAGATTAATTCAGAGTGGAATTCTGAAAAGTAACATGTAAGCTTGTAGTTTTGCCTCAATAAATGATCTATTGCAAAATGTATTTCTTCTTTTACCCAGGAGACCCCATTGTGCCTCAACTTTACACTAAATGTTCTCCTTTAATCCTATCTGTGTTGATAAATGAAGAGTCAATAACCTACAATGGATTTTTACGATGATATGAGCAAGATGGTCACAATGATGCTCCTGCTGAGGAGAAGAAAGAAAGCCTTGGATCAAAAGAGAAAACGGCAGCGTCGCTTCTGGGTTCATCCGCTAATCTCTCAGAGGCTTTCTATAGGGCATTTCTCCATTTTGTTCAGAGATCTTCGAAAGTATCCAGAGAAGTTTTTCAGCTACACTCGGATGTCTGTTGATACTTTTGATGCTCTTTTGGAGGTACTGCGTCCTAGATTAATGAGGATGACCACAAATATGAGGAAGAGCATAACCCCTGAAGAACGTCTAATTGTAACCCTAAGGTATGAGCTCTCTATTTGGAGAACAATGTCATTTCCACCAGTACATCCCTTCTTCTATGTGCAGGATCTCTCTGTGTTGCTTTTCTCGTGTGTGTGCACCTGCGTGCATGCAGGTCACCCATTCCTTGATAACATATTTTGTACAGAACACCTTGAGGGAAATTTACTAAGACTATGGCAGCCAGAATCAGGGGCGGCTGTGCATGGCTACCAGTCAGTTCTTATTTTCAAAGCTTAACCTGTTGCTGACCGCATAAAGAATACATTCACTGGCCACTTTATTGGGTACTAGTGCCAAGAAAATATCCCCCACACCATTATACCACCACCAGCCTGAAACGTTGATACAAGGATGGATGGATCCATGCTTTTATGTTGTATACGCCAAATTCTGACCCTATCATCTGAATGTCGCAGCAACCAGTCTGCACATTATCCGTTGATATCAACAAGGCAATTTTCTCTTGTCATCTTCCAGGACTGCACACTTGAAAGATGACTAGCTCCACCTGACAGGAAACACAAACAACAATTGACAGAGTTTAAATTCCCTGCCCTTCCCTCCACTCCTTAGTTCTTGATTGTGTTTCCCTGGCAGCGGAACATTTGTTTTTTTGCAAGACCTAAGGCAGGGGCTGGAGGTCCTTCCTGGAGGGTAGTAGCCGAGCCGGGGAGGGCAGGCTTCCACTTATCCACTCCAGGGCTTCTGTTGGTACGGAGCCTTCCAGGCCCAGGGGGGTGTCCCTCATTCCGTGGACAGGCCTCTTCCTCCCTCTTTCCTGGCAGCAGGGAGGTATGTCAGATGAGGCCGGGCCGCAAGATGCCGCTGACGTCATACGGAGACTCCTTTTGGGGGGTGCCAGGCGGCCGTAGTGAAGTCTTTCACTGAGTTCTCCAGTGAAGTCCAAGGTGCAGTACCGGAAGTGGGACTGGAGGTGGCTGTGTTCCAAGCCTCGCTTCCAGCTGAATTCCAGGACTTAAGTCACTATGTAAAAAGTGCAGGCACACTATGAGTTAAACTTGAGATACCATGCACATCATAGGACTTGTTTACATCTGACAAGTTTATGGCTCTGCGGAGGATACACTCTTGGGGCTGTGAGAGGAGAGAAGCATACAGAACAACTATACCTGCCCCTTCTCTCAGCTGTCCATTTACAGAATCCTTTGTATTTTGTGAATATGTTCACATAATACAAAGGTTTTTGTGATTGGGCAGGAACAGCTGCATGAACTCTACTGTTGAAGATCCCGATAGTCCAGCTTTGGGCTCCAGACAATACAGCGATAGTTGTCTTCTAGGAGTTCCCAAAACCTGTCAGATGTAAATAATAGAAACAAGTCCAGGAGGTGTCACACCTCGTTGGACTTAACTCATAGTATACATTCACTTTTTACAAAGGAGCTGAAGTCCTGGTCTGCAGCTTTAAAGTGGAGATAAAATATCAATTCCTCAAATAGAGGCTTTCAGTAGGTAAGCTTACATTTGATGAGAGAAAAAAAAGTTTCCACATTTCTGCAGTATTTGTTGTGATTTGGGCATTTCATGAGGAAATGATCATGAAGCAAATTAACTCATGCAGTTATGAATCTTAAGCTGGGTATACATGTATTGAAATTCAGCTAGTGCAACAGGCACTGGTCAAATTTTAATCAGATGCTGGGCATTGGATTTCTAAGCAACCACTTTCGTCTTTAAATAGCTTGGCCCAAACAAACTATTTATTGTAACACAAAACCTGGAGTTAGGCTTTAGTATACAGTAATATTGAATTGTACAGTATAGGTTTAAAGTACATTTTGCTTGATATACAGTGAAATTGAAGTGGACATTAAAGTGTTGCTAAACCCACAACCGTAAAATCAGTCTGTGTATACAGTAAAGCATGCTTGTTATACTCATTGTGGAACCTAAGGGGTTAATCTTCCACATTGTGTAAAAAGGCTGTTTGATCCTGACTTCTCTGATCCTCCCCTTCTTCTGTCTCCAATCCATCTGATGATAGTACAGAGCTGTAGGATTCACTCTAGCAATACACACTAAACTGAGCATGTGCAGAGTTTTTTTGGGGGGGAGGGGGGGTTTCTTTGGGAGGGTTCATGTGATTAGCACATGGCCAATCGGCACTGTCCAGACAGAGAGTGTAGATGATGTTTCTTCAACAAATACCCAGCAGTAGCTTAAGAGGCCATACATTGACCCAGTTGGACCAAAGATTGCAGGAAAAGCCTGGAACGTGACCCTCAGGCAGTGGGCTTTGCAGTATGGGGCTTTCCATACCTTAGAGCACTGTGTTAGTAAGCCATAAGGTGCTCTCCAGATGAAGAGCTGTGGCACAGCCTCTGGTGTGACCTAGTCTCTGAAAATTAATTCTGTGAGAAAGCCCGGAATGCGACCTTTAGGCATTTGGCTCTGTATTGTGTAGCTTAAAGTGATATTAACCACTTCCCTACCCTGCCATTTCTGACACTTTTCAGATGCATGATGCCGCAGGCATCCTCCTGGTATAACTACTTGAACTCAAGGACCTCCATGGACACGGGCAGGAAGTGGTTTAAAGTTTTGTTTTTGTTTTTTGTTTTTTAAATAACATGTTATACTTTCCTGCTCTGTGCAATGATTTTGCTCAGGGCAGTCCCAGTCCTCCTCTTCTCCAGTCCCCCACTGTTGCTCCTGGCTCATATTGAATGCCCCCATAGCAAACTACTTGTGCATGGTCTCCCAATCCCCACTCTCAGTGTCCATAAGACACAAAGAATGGGGCTCGGCCTCGCCCCTGCTTCTTCTTCGCTGTCTGTTATTGACAGCCACAGGAGCCAGTGAAGAGACCCAGAAGAGCAGCTGTTCATTTGCACATCGCTAGATAGCAATCGGGCTTTTGTAAGTGCAAGGGGAGCTCCGGGAAACTGCATACTGAAGGTTTATAACCTTCATGCATAGAACCACATTAACAGACCCTTGTGTACTGTGTCAGCTACAGAGCACTCTCCATAGCCTCTGGTGCCTCTCTCTATGAGGAAAACCTCCAATTGTGGCTAACATAGTTCACTATGTGACTTTCAGCACTTAAGTACTGCTGTACTGGCTACCCACAGAATGCTATCTAGGTATGGAGCTGTGACACAGCTTTCAGTGCCAGTCACTGATAACATGCCTAAAGGATAAAACCTTTTCAAAAAAACTATAAATGTACATGCATTTGCAGGTAAAAACTGATGCATAGAAACATGTTACACACTAAATATAGATGTAACATGTTACTAAAGGTGAACTTCACTTTTAATGACTAGATTCTGATTCTACTCCTCTTGCCATTTGTAGCAACTGCTTGGGCTGTTGATAAGTGAGGCCTTGCCTCTCCTGATCCTGGTTGTTTATCTCAGCTAAGTGGTGCAATAAATCTTTTCAAAGACACTCAAGATAACAGTCCACCTTCAATCACTGACCTCACCCTATACCCCCCTACTGTTTCTAGGGCCAATTCACCTGTATCCATAAATGAAACCGACACCTGTAACCTGGAGTCAGGGACCCCCTATCTCAAGTTCAATAAGTTACACAATGTAACCTGTCCAAATGCTCAAACATGACTAACGTGAAAAAAAAGTTTCAGAGTGAGTCCATAAGTCATAGAAAACTAGGGGTGCACCGAAATAGAAATTCTGGTGCCAAAACCGAAAATTCAGGATGCGTTTGGCCGAAAATCGAAATGCGCAGTTTGTTAATAAAATAGATATATTTTGGTGGCAGTGGGTGGAGCTTGCAAAGAACCTTATGTAGCTGTCACTAGTGTTCATGATATGGATAGAAAACTGTGCTGCCCAGAACCTCCGGCAGCTTAGGCTGTACAATGGAGTATGAATTCGGGAGGGGCATCTGTAGGAAGCCACCAGCTTCAGTCAGTACACAAGCCAAGATGGAGGGAGGTTTGGGGCAGTACAGCTTCCTATCAACATCATCAACACTAGTGACTCTAACACCCTGGTCACACTGGATGCGAATTAGCATGCAATTTAAAAATCGTATGCCAAGTCGCACCCTATTGTCCACAATTAGAGCATTCATGTCAGTGTGGTTCCAGCATGGTCGGAGCCGCACCAATTTCTAAAGCAGTGCATGTACTACTTTTGGTACGATTTCATAGACATCTGTGTCAGATGTCTTGCAAATCACACCTGAAATTGACATGTCATCCGGCTTTGAAATCTGCATTACACCCACTGGATGCGATTTGCAAATCGCATCCCAAATCACACCCTTTTGTCCAATGGTCATATCGGTGCGGTTCCGACTTGGTCTTGACGTGACCGGGGTACTACTTTAGAAATTGGTGCAGCTCTGACCAACTCGGAACCACACCGATATGACCATTGGACAAAGGGTGTGACTTGGCATGCGATTTGCAAATCGCATGCCAATTCGCATCCAGTGGGTGTAATGCAGATTGTACTCCCACCACCACCAGAGAAGCCAAGGAGCTGCCAACAGAAGGTGTAGAGAGAGGGTCTGGGAACTGTAGCTGCCCATCAGATTCTGTGCAAACAACACTAGTGAGCCCAACGCTGTAATCCTGGGACAATGAAAGCAAAAATGGGCATGTAGCATTTAAGCTATTTATGGGCAGCGCGTGCTCAAGAGGCAGCTGCTTTGGAACTTGGGCAGTTGCCCCACATTTTTTTCGCCTCTTCCTTAATGCACAGTTTTTACCAGTTCCTTAATGCACAGCCTGCGCCCCTCACCCTGTTATAGCCGTGAACCAACTCCATGAAGCGGCGCCGCCACTAACACTGGGCATGCACCAAGGCATCACTATGCAGCCGCACCTCCCTCCTGTAGGAGGAGGGGCAGCACAACCCACATCTCTCCCCAGGGGGGGAACAGAGCTGGGAGGAACTAAGTTACCACAGCCGCATCTACTGTTTCTCTGTCTGTACTGCACTTGGCAAAGAACACTGGATAACAGTACTTTCGGGCACCTGTATCGGACAGTTTTTTTATTTCAGCAAAATGCCGAAAGGGCTGTTTTAGGCCGAAACAATTTGGCAACTGAAATTTTGGTGCACCACTATAGAAAACCATATTAATTATTACAGTAAAGATCAGTAGGCGTAACATTCTACAAGCCAGAGGTGTAGTAGCTATACCCGTATTGTGAACTGCATGTAAATAGGTAAGGAAGGAAGGGTGGGAGGGGTAAGGGGAGAGGGCAAACGTGTATTAACCATGAACTAGGACACACTCTTGAATTAGATAGAGCCAGTTATTACAGAGAGGGAAGTCAAGAAAAACGGATCGTAGCCAAGGCCTCCTGGGATGGGGGGGCCAAGAGAAAGATCAGATAGGAAGGAATGGAACAGGATTGAAAGTAAGGAAAGAGAGCAGAAGAAGGACATCGGGGACACCCTAGCCAGAAATTCAGGACCATTAATGCCTATAACAGTGTGTAGCTGTCAGGGACATGGAAGGATGATGTACTGTATCCATGGGGTCCAGGTTTTTAGGAATGTTTTGTGTCTAGAAGGGACCCCCTATTCCTACAGGTTAGCTTTCAGCAGTAGCTTCTATAGCTCCACAGGACCTGTGGCCCACTCTTATAATCACTTCTGATATTGTTTAAATCATTTTCAGTTGATATTCTAACAATGTATACCGCAGGCCTGTATAAGAATTTAGGAGGTCAGTTCAACTATCAAGGGGTAGACCTTGCATGCAAACTTAAGGCCCAGCTGACTGTTAGCCTTGCTTTACTTGTACCAGGTTCTTTTCCTGATTACCCCTTTGGGGCTTACATGATTATTTGGTATTTTTCCCTAAGTACATTTCTCCCTTTTATGAATTGGTGATTTTGGATTTTAACCAGTCATCTGCCCAGTCACTCAGAATAAGACCATCTTGGTTGTTAATGATGGACTTTCTAAGATTATAGCTATTCTGTCCACCATGATAGACTTCAATTTTCTTCTTGGACTTTTTTTTAATGTGCGTTTCTGTAAGTTTTTTCCCTCTAAGAAGGTATCTGATCTCCGCTTGCTTTTCATGGGGTTATCTTCTTAACCTCCTTAGCGGTAATCCCGAGTGTAGCTCGGGGTAAAATTTCTATACCAAAAGCGGTAACCCCGAGCTACACTCGGGCTTACCATGCGGCGTTCTCTGGGGGTCCCTGCAGTACTTACCTTGTCCTTCGCTCCCGCGATCTGTCCCCTCCAGCGTCCCCGACCATCTCCTCCGGCCGATGCCGGCATCCGGCTTCTGTGTTCCGGTCCCTGTGACGTCGGGACGTACGGGCGCCGGAACCAGCGGGAAATTTGAATTTTTTAAAAAATGTCATTTTTGCTGTCATTGCTATTTCAATGCATTTCACATACATTTTGTCCCTACTGCTTTGTCCTGTGCCCTGCCTGCATTTTGAATGTTCTTTCTGCCTGGAAACTGAGAAAAGTCCATGGCGTCCAAAAAGTGTCCTTTTACGTCAAAAGCGGTTTTAGAACAGCGAAAGTAAATCAGAACCACTTGCAGAATTGAGTGATAATGATTCGTGGGGAAATTCGTCATCAGACACTGAAAACAATTTTGCGACTTTGCTCAGCGATGTGCGAATTTGCCTCTGTATTTCAAATTTCAGTGCTTTTGGTTTGATTATATTATTGAATTAAATTTATTATTATTATATTATTATTTTTTATGATTATTTATTAAATTATAATTTATGATTTCGTGTTTCAAATTTTATCATATCCGGAATGTTTAATAGACTCTTGTTCAGACAGATTTCAGTGAGTTATTCCTAAAAATTACAGCTTACAATAAAAAACTACATATTTCCATGCAAAAAAATGGTACCGCTTTCAGCACAAAAAGTTGGAAAGAATCATACCGCCAAGGAGGTTAAATTTAACTCATTTTCATGGTGTCCCTGCTATTTTTCTGTCTGCATAGTGAGGGATCATCATGTGTCTACCCTTCTTCTAAATTCTAAGAAAATGTTTATCTGTTGCAGACCCTTCACTTCTCTGAAGTCTAGTAGGCATGTTATTTGTTACCCTGCCATGGTTCTCCTATGGGAACAGGATAATTATGAAGGTCCCTCATGGGATTTGCTTATACAATATTTTTCTTTACTGTTCTGCAATCCTTTGAGGGAGAATTTAGAGACTCTTCTCTTCTTTCTTTGTTCTTTTTAATTGAATTTTCCTAGGAGTAACTCTGGGATTCCTACTTTCCTCTTCGTATAGCAGGATTTCCTCCTTTCAGGTATAACCTGCAAGACCTAAAATCCTATTCTGTCATTTCAAAGACAAATTTACTCTGTGCCTAGCACACCTCTGGAACACTCTTGTGTGTCTGAGTAGAAACTAAAAATAAAAGCAGTGCAGCGCTAAAATATAATAAGGTGTATATATATGTAATAAATAGTAGTAATGAGGTGATAGAAATATATATTGTGACATAAATCAAATAGCCAATAACTGATTAAATAGCAGTCCACATAAATTATGTCAATATATGATATGCATAGAGAGAAAAAAACGTCCCATTGAAAATGCAGGATGTAATGATGATATTGGGAGTTAGATTTCAGCAACTAAATATGTGAACAGTTCCAAAATTCAAGTGCGGATCTTTATGGCCCCAGTGTGAGAAAAGGATAATCCGGTGACCTGCGATAAATAGTAAGATTGCAAACTCACCTGAAGCGCAATCTTAATGTGCATTAATCATATAAATCAGCCAGAGGTCCTCCTCTCTAATGGGGTATAGCCTGGTACAGGAATCACCTCCTCTGTCGGTCTGGGCATTTATGATATCAATCAGAGGTCCCTTTTGGGGGGTGTGCTGTATTAGGGTCTGGTCACAAATAGGTTCCCTCCTCTGGACTGGAGAAACACACCTGGGGTCCTGGGGGGTTTAAATGCTCGTTGCAGAGCAAAAGATATAGATACCCATAGTGTAGTATGCTAAGTTTTATTGGGAAGTTATCCAAATTCATAAAAGATATAAACGCACATGTGGAAAATTGCAAAGTCTTCAGGTACAAAATAACATGCAGCCTAAAAGCTGCTTAATACACTGAGCAGCTCTGAAAGAAAGATGGCCGCCGGGCCTCCGTGATCCACTAGCGTGATGTCACGGCGTAGCAAGGCTCCTCAACGCGTTTCGTATCAGAATAAGTTTTCAAAAGGGTGTTGCCATAGCCACCAGACGTCTTGTAGTCCTTGTAGATGCAGAGTGCGTGCGCATATTATCGGGCGCCATCTTGCCGGAGATCTACACTTACTGCACATGCGCGAGTACCACAAACGCCATGTTTCCCTGGATCCCATCTGGCTGGGGATCCACACAAAATGCGCACGCGCGGGCGGCGCAATCGCCATTTTACTGTGGATCTCTGTATGCATAGGTCTAGGCAGCAGAAGGACTTGTAAACAAAACATAATGGGAACTATTGCGGAATGAGAAAAGCCACATTTATATGGCAACTTGCATCTCAGCCCTAAAAAATTCTATAAAAAAGAGAATTGTATTAAAAGAGAAAATGTGCTGAATTAATTATAAAAGATATATGCCTAGTCACATTTAAAATAGGATATTGTCATTGTAATGTGACATAAATAACTGTAGTCTTAGACACCAGGGGTAGACAATAAATAAAAATAAAATCTAATAACCGCAAAAAGCATAGTTATATGTTAAAAATTATTAATATACTAGATTGCATAAAAAAACCTTATTTATAAAATTGTATAATATATTATCTTATGCACAAATCATTAATTAAAAATCAATACATAAATAAGGTAAAAAGACTCATTGCTGTCTGGAGCTATGTGCATCTGACCTATCTTCAATAATAAGTATATAAATAATCCACAAAACATTATGATAATTGAACCAATAAATGTAAAGTCAATAAACACAATAAAAAATCAAAACACAATAAGATCACACTAAAAGTCACATGATATTTGAAAAAGCCAATAAAAAGGACACCCAGAAAAGAATATTAAATCTCAATAAATAATGTAGAATGCGTGAGGGACATATAATGTATCAACTGTTATCTATGAAGAAATTTATGTCTATATCGACATTATGACATGCAGGGGTCAGGGTCTTCATTTCATATATATCCACTTCGTTTCCATCTGGGAAACGAGTCTGCATTTATTTGAGCACGCCAGTGGTGTTGGACCATATCAATACCTATAAATTTTAAAGTTGATGGATCCCTGTTGTGGAAATATCTAAAATGCTTTGACAATCAGTGCTCTCTGAATCCCCTCTTTACATTATAGCAATGTTCTCGAAACCTGTCACATAATCTCCTGGTTTGCGGCCAATATATTGTTTCCGGCACGGACATTCGAGGAGATATACGGTGTATCTGGTATTACAGGTTATAAAATGTGAAATATCAAAAATCTTTCCAGTCGTGGTGGATGTAAAAGTCTCTATTTTCTTTTTAGACATCCTACTCTGTTGACAAATAGGACATCTTTTACACGGGTTGAAACCATTCATATTAGTGAAAAGACTGGGTCTGGGAGGGGGATCAATAACATTGGGCGAGATTTTATTCCTGAGAGTAGGTGCCTTTCTAAAAACTACCTCAGGCCTGTCTGGTAGAACACTAGCAAGTACGGGGTCAGCTTTTAAAATGTCCCAGTTTTTTCTAATAATTTTACTATAACTTTCTGCTGTATGAAAAATGTAGTGATAAAAGGACAAAATTTATTTTCCCTCTGTGTGGTTGGGCCAGACAACATCTCATCTCTGTTCATTTTAGCTACATTATTCATCTCAATATCTAGATTTTTTTTCTTCATAGCCTTTTTCTACAAATCTATGCTTAAGAACTTCAGCTTTGGTATGGTAAGTTTCAATATCCGTGCAGTTGCGCCTAACCCTCATAAACTGGCTTTTAGGGATGTTCGCCAACCACGAAGGGTGATGGCAGCTGTCAACCGGGATATAGCTGTTTCTGTCTGTTTGCTTAAAATATGCCTCTGATGTTAAGTATCCTCCTTTGTTCAGTATCGTTCTGTCCAGAAAGTTAATTTCAACAGTACTATATGTATAAGTAAGCTGAATATTTAAATTATTATTGTTCAACGTACCAAAGAAATTGACAAGGGCTGTTTCTTCCACTTGCCATAAAAATAAGACATCATCTATATAACATTTATAAAAATAACAGTTCGGACCATTCCCTGGCATATATTAAATCTTGAATATTCATATCCATGAATAGATTAGCCAGGCTGGGAGCAAACTTGGCCCCCATTGCAACACTTCTAGTTTGTATGTAGTAAGTTTTATTGACTCAAAAATAGTTCTTTCGCATTGCGAAGTCCAATAGATCTAAAATGAACATTTTGTGGGCTATAGAGATATTATCTGTTAAATCCAAATAGTAATTTACTGCCATCATGCCACCATTATGATCGATGTTACTATACAAAGAGGCCACATTGGCCGTTACTAAAAAAGTTAAGAGCTCCTGGTTCTAATTTAAAGATTTAATTTCGTTTAATACTTGTTTGGTATCTTAAATATATGAAGTAGTGGTAAGGACCAGGGGCTGCAGAAAGTTATCTATGTACTCCCCGATCCTAGAGCATAGAGACCCTATGACACTAACAATAGGCCTCCCTGGTGGTTGCACTGGGTTCTTGCGAACTTTGGGCAAACAATGCAAAACGGGGAGCTTAGGGGCCTTAGGAAAGAGGAACTTTCTTTTTTATTTATAACATTCTCATAACCCTTAGCAATCAGGCTCTTAAAGGGAGCGTTTATAAGGGATAAGGGGATTCCTTGGTAAAATTGAACATGTATCCTTATCGAGAATCCTTTGGACCTCAGCCATGTAGTCGGTTTTATTTAAAACTACTACGCCCCCTCCCTTGTCTGCTGGCCTAATGACTAAGTCCTTGTTCTTCAGTAGGGAGTCCAATCCTATTTCGATGCCTCTTGGGTTGTATGGGCTGTGGTAAACGTGTGCACCAAAGACTGACGCAGTCCTCCATTTTGTTAAGAATCTCCATGTTGTCCCTCATTTTTCCCCCTTTCCTCTCTGTTAATCCACAGGGACAAATGTGTGTTGGAAGGGTCACAGGCAGGCTAGAGCACAGCAGGGAGCCCAGAGCTAAAAAACACCTCTCTGAGCAAGGTGCCTAGCAGTCTGAGCAACCTGTACCATTTAACACATCATAAAAAAATAACAGAGCCTTCCCAGGAGTTCAAGGCATTCATCGGCTAAAAACTTTTCAAAATCCATTTTTCCCCTATGTCTCATATCTTGGAGTATGAGAGACTTACATAAAAACCTGACATATCGTCAGATTGGCTAAGAGGAGCCGAACAGTTTGATAGGTCACTCTCCTTGTCTTGAATACATAGAAAAGCAGAAAAATAGATGTCGTGAACCATTCAGTGTAGAATTTCATAATTCATATCTAATCAATCCTCAGACGTGTCTGCATAATAATCTACCCGCGGGTGGAGTGTCACTTGTGCATAGGAAAAGTTATGAGCCAAAATATGAACTAGACGAGATTTTGGCTCTAGTTTAGGTCCACACCCAGACCTCCACGACCTAAACGGGGTATTAGTCCTTGACTTCAGAGACACCCCCTGCTGGGGAACTACAAATTAGGCTGTCAGGCCTAAGAAGAGTAAGTTGAAGACATCTCCCATTTTAACATCAGTACCACCTGGGGAGACCTATGCCCTTTCGCTCTGAAACTTGGATCTGCTAACCCAGGACTTTGGCAAGTACCTTATCCCTTTCACCTCTCTCTGATATCTTTTTGCTCTGCTGTTGGTCCCTATATATATATATATATATATATATATCTTAGTTACATCTTTTTCTGTATATATATATATATATATATATATATCTTAGTTACATCTTTTCCTGTAAATATTTTTATTGCACCCGTTTTGACCTTTTAGTAATAAATCTTTCCTTCTGAAAGTGTTGAACTGTTTCTATAGTGTTTTATTGCAATTTACGAATTCCTGCCTCTAAAGAGAACGCTACTGTGTTTGTTTAACCCTCTATATAACCGTGCTATACAGATGATTACCTCAACCATTATAGTGTTATAACTGATATCGGCGAGTTTCCTCTTTCTCTGTACAAAAAGGAGCTGGTGGCAGTGTGAAGGGTTAATTGCGTAATTAACCTGACCCAGTAACAATCGTTCAGGCTGCTGGTACATTGATTGTGGTCCAAGTAGCTGGAAAATCGTTGTGCAGGGTGCAGCTGGGTGTGGCATTGTTACGCACGTGACATCGCGGTTTTAGATCCGCTAGTCCTTGGGTCACGAGTTTCGTGAGAAGGTCTGGGGTCTGAAGCCGCGATCGTGACATGGGCGTTTTGGTTTGATGGCTTCTACATCTTTTAATACCATTTCTTTAAAAATATTAATGTACGATTGTGTCTGGGGTGGAGGATTAAATAGTGAGGCATTTCTGAGATTCGAGCATGTAATTCTGCTTGTTCTATTCTCATTATTAACTGGTTTATTGAGAAAATATTTTTTGATGGATAATTTTCTTGTAAATCTGTGGCTATCCACGTAGGTCTGAAACTTGTTAAGTCTGGCTTTTGGGGCATACTTGAGGCCTCTATCCAGAACATTAAGTTCTTGCTGTGATAGAGTAACTCCACTTAAATTGAAAATGCCTTTGCCCATCAGGTTCTTCTCTTTTTTGGATCTATTGATCTTTTTCCCTCCTCTGCTTCCTTTAACCTTACGCCTCTTTTGCGCGTATTGCCTGTCCCTAAAAAATGAGGCTGTGGGTGTGATTCGGCATGATATTCTCTAGGTCTTTGATCACTGGAATCCCCCTGTGTGGTTTCATTTCTAGATTGGGGATGATGATGTGTTATTCTGGTCCTTCTATTAAGGTTGGCGTTATAATTAGAATTACGAGGCGTTCCCCAATTCTTTCTAGGTGTCTCATAATGGTAAGAGGCATCTGTGTCCTGAATATGCCAATTAGGTTGGTGGTAAGGATGTCTATTTTGAGTAGGAACCTCAAAAGGGACCTCTGATTGACATCATAAATGCCCAGACCGACAGAGGAGGTGATTCCAGCACCAAGTTGTACCCTATTAGAGAGGAGGACCTCTGGCTGATTTATATGATTAATGCGCATTAAGATTGCGCTTCTGGTGAGTTTGCAATCTTACTATTTATCGCACGTCACCGGATTATCATTTTCTCACATTGGGGCCATAAAGATCTGCACTTGAATTTTGGAACTGTTCACATATTTAATTGCTGAAATCTAACTCCCAATATCATCATTACATCCTGCATTTTCAATGGGACGTTTTTTTCTCTCTATGCATATCATATATTGACATAATTTATGTGGACTGCTATTTAATCAGTTATTGGCTATTTGATTTACGTCACAGTATATATTTCTATCACCTAATTACTACTATTTAGTACATATATATACCTTATTATATTTTAGCGCTGCACTTTTATTTTTATTGTCTATTGAGAAGGTTTGTGGTTCCTTTTTGGTACAATAGCTGCTATTATGTAAGTGCTCGCCAAGTCCTCACATTTTATTTTTGAGTAGAAACTGTTCTTGTCCTTTTTATTCTTGTTTAAATAATTTGAAATAATTTTTTTCTCAAGTTTACATTCATTACATTACATGACTTAATTCATTGTTACCATAATTGATGACAAGATTAACAAAACAGAGATAGAGAGAATGTGAAAATCACTGCATGAATTTTATAATTTTCTCACTGCATGTTCCTTATGTAGATTATTATGTTCACAGATTGAAAGTCCATTATTATTTATTTATTTTTTTATTTCCAAATTAGGTATCTTGCCACTGGTGAGTCGTTTGCTTCCCTCCGTGTTCTTTTCTTGATGGGCACTACAACAATAGGGAAGATTTTAAAAGAAACATGCCAAGCCATCTGGGAAGAGCTAAAAAGTTCCATGATGCCTGAGCCTACAGAACAGCAGTGGTTGGAGAATGCAGACCTGTTCTGGCAGCTTTCACAGTTTCCAAATTGTATTGGGGCATTAGATGGGAAACAGATTCGGATTCTAATGCCTCCAATGTCAGAAGCAAGGGCATATAATTACAGAAGACATTTTTCAATAGTGCTAAGTGCTATAGCGGACAGTTCCTATAATTTTATGGCCATAGATGTCTTTGGCAGTTCTACTGACACCAAGTCCTTCCGCTCTTCTCCTATGGGACGAAAACTGGCAGAGGGAAAATTTAACATTCCACCAAGGCAACCACTGCCAGGAAAGAGTGAGCCAGCTGTCCCATTTGTAATGGTTGCTAGTGAAGCATTTGGACTTTCTGAAAACCTTCTTTGTCCTTATGCCCAGAGAGGGCTTACTAAGAAAAAAAAAGTTTTTGGTTACAGACTAGGCAAAGCGAGACGTATGGTGGAGTGTGCCTTCAATATTCTATCAAATAAATGGCGAGTTTTAAACAGCACAATGCAGCTGAATGTGGATACAGCAGCCACTGTTGTACAAGCTTGTTGCATCCTTCACAATTATGTTCACCAGAAAGAAGGGCATACTGATGATGAAATTGTGAAAGATCACCTCATACAAGTGGACTTTAAGCCTGTACGTGCTCCTTTGTATGTGCATAGAATCCGGGACCTGTTCTCTGACTACTTTATGAGCACAGTCGGAGAGGTTTCAGGACAACACTCCACTGAACAGTGAAACTATACTTTTCAAGGGAACTTTCTGTCTGTCATTCCATAGCTATTGTGACTAGACACGTGGGTAATTTTTGAACAATGAGTGGAAAACTGCATGTTTACCATATGTAATAAATGCCAAAATGTGCTGCGCTCCACTTGTTAACAATATTATCAAATCATATATTCACCTATATATACACATGTGCTCCTATTGACAATTTGTGCAATAAAAAATAAAATATATTGGCTATAAACATCTGCTATAAAAAAACAGTGCCCATATGCATAGCAAAAAATTTCTATATATACTTCTTCAGAAATACGTGTTCACTTGAAATAAATGAATTCAGTGCTTCTTAATTCACCTTTTGCGAGAAATAACTTTAAGATGTGTGCACCCCACCGGTTGTGCTCTCATATCAAAAATATGACCAAACCGTTAAGAGAGGTCATATAACACTTGTGTCCCTTTTAATTGGACCAAATGTGGATGGGATGATATCCTGCTGAATGGGATCCCCTTCACTTCATCAATACGCTCTCCTCCCACAGTGGTTTATATAAAGGAATAAGCAGATCATAGTGTTTTATCCTTAGATAACATTTTACTAATAAAAGGTAGTGAACTCACATGATATCTGTATATAAACCACTTTATGCAAAAAATATCCTCCTGAGTTTTGGCAGTGATGAAAATCCTAATTGTACCAGCTGGTGTCAGTATGGAACCATCGAGTGTTGTTACGTCAAAGCTTTGGGGTTTTGACTTCACAACGCTCGATGGTTCCATACCGTTCCAATACGTGTGCAAAAGGTGTCCATGAATTTAAAGTGTTTGTTCACTAATGTTTGTTCAAGTCTGTCAAGCAAAATAGAGTTGAAAGTTTTGGTGCATGAAAAGAACTATGATTTAATTGTTATTGCTGAATCTTGGCTTCATTCTTCACATGACTGGACCATTAATATTCCTGACTATGTTCTCTTTTGGAGAGACACGGCAAAAAGGAAGGGTGGTGGTGTCTGTCTCTATGTGAGAAGTGATCTCAGAGCGAGTGTGAAAGAGGACATAGTTGATGGAGAGTGTGATGAGGCTGAAGCATGGGTGGAGCTGCACATGGGGATGCATACTACAAAGGTAATCATTGGAGTTTGTTATAGGCCTCCCAGTGTTAATGAGGAGGTGGAGACTCAGCTCCTTGAACAGATCGAAAGGGCTGGGACTGTGATAATAATGGGGGATTTTAACTACCCAGAAACTGACAAAAATGTATAAACCTACTACAGGACAATTTTATGGTACAGTTCATAGAGTCCCCTACTAGGAATGATGCTCTGCTGGACCTGGTAATCTCAAGCCATGCAGAGCTTATTACAAATGTCCATATAAAAGAACACCTGGGTAGCAGTGACAATAACAGGATATCATTTATTGTCAGCTGTAAACAGCAAGCACATATGGGAAAAATAAAAACGCACAACTTTAAGAGCTAATTTTCTAAGGCTGAGTGCTGCTCTCTAAGACAGACTGGGAGGGAATATTGGCATCAACATCTGTAGCACCTTAGACACGTCATCCAGCACCTATCTGGTGACTGCTGATGTAGCATCACTCTACACCAACATCAACCATGCAGATGGTATGGAGGCGGTTGATTTTTACCTCACGAACTTTAGTACTTTACCGTCAATACAAAAATGTTATATCTTGGAGTTATTGGCATTTGCAATGGATCACAACTACTTCTGGTTTGACCAGTCGTACTACTTGCAAACCAAGGGCGTCGCAATGGGGGCAAAGTTTACCCCCAGCTTGGCGAACCTCTTTATGGCCCGCTGGGAGGAAGATCTCATTTATGCCAGAGATTGGCCGGAATTAGTTATGTATAAGAGGTATATAGATGATATTATTCTCCTCTGGAATAGAGAGGAAGAATCACTTGTTAATTTCTTCACTAGCCTCAATAATAACAAGCTCAATATCAGTCTTACGTTCACATATAGTCAGTCTGAGATAAATTTTTTAGACCTTACACTGATCAACCTTAATGGTAAAATTGCAACGAAATCATTCTTTAAGACTACTGACAGGCATAGCTACATTCCAACCAGTAGCTGTCACCACCCTAATTGGCTTAATAACATTCCGAAAGGCCAATTTATGCGCATTCGACGCAACTGTTCAGATCAGAACACTTACTTTGATCAAGCATCTGTATTAAAAGAAAGGTTTCTTGAAAAGGGCTACAAGGAGGACATCCTTGATAATACAATCCAAATGGTTGCTCAATATGATAGGAACATTATGTTATCTAACAAATCTAGACCAGTCAAAACGAGGGTCTGTCCCTTTATCACGACATTCTCCACGCAATTCAGACAGATTGGGGGAATTATAAAGAAGAATTGGGACTTACTGAAATTAGATCCCATATTATCAAAAATTTTACCAGACAAGCCCGAGGTCATCTATCGGAAAGCGACAGCAATTCGGCATCAAATAGCCCCTAATGCAATTAACCCTCCAACTGGTACCACATTCTTTGAAGAACTGAAAGGGTTTTACCCATGTAACAAATGTGTTATCTGTAAGTGTAATGGAACTAGGAAACACAGGATTAACAACTTTACATCTTCCAGAACCAGTAAATCGTACACTATCAAACAATTTATTTCTTGCAACAGCAAGTTTGTAGTGTACCTTCTCCAATTTTTGATTGAAAAGATACTTTTATTGCAGAAGCATCAAAAACAACATGATACGTGTAATCGGGGTGCATCTCACCCTGTACTGCGACGCAGCGCACCACATAGCAATACAGTTCCAAGCATACAATAAATACATTCAGAAATAAATACATTCGCTCAGCGGTATGATGCCTGACGTGATGTGCGCGGAGGATGAATCCCCCGGACCACCAAGTCCTGCATGACGCCGCTTACCCCAAAAACTGTAGCATCCTAATACAATATACATTTCCTAGTCACTATGTCATGCAGAAAAACGATAAACTGAAAATCACGATTCGCAATAGGCATCGGGTGTGTGGGGGGGGGGGGGGGAAGGGGGGGAAACACAGGCCCGAAGCTTTATTGAAAAGACAAAGACACGCAAGGGGGAGTAGGGGGAAGGGGGAAATCTTCAGACGTCCTCTTCCTCCTTAAAGTCCATCAAGGAATAGTCTTTGAGCAGACTGAGGATCAGTCTGCGGCAGTCCTCAATGGACATCCTCTCCCGCTGGTGGATGAGGCGCTTTCTGGCGCACCATAAAGCGTCCTTAAAACAGCACAGCACCCGCCAGGCGCCGTCAATGTCCTCCAGAGAAAAGGTTCCACAGAACAGTCCATTCAACACCCCGAAGTGAGTGATGGCTGTCTGTGGCACAAAGTCCTTGAGTTCAGGTAACAGGGCCTGAGCAAATGAGCACTCCCAGAAAACGTGGTAAGACGTTTCCTCATGGATGATGCAGAAGGGGCAGTGTCTGTATCTGCTCAGGTTCCTGGCATGCATAAATGTCCTGAGAGGCAACCCCCCTTGGATTGCCATCCATGCCAGGTCTTTGTGCCTGTTGGTAAGAATGTTGGAAGAAACATTCCTCCAGACCACCTTGCAGGTGTCTGAAGGCAGGCCTGGAACCGACTCCAAAATGTCGCTGGCTCGGATGAGCTTGTAGATAGTCTTTGGCTTCCACAAGTCAGGCTTGACTCCCTGCAGCCCTTGCTCCCTGATGAACTTGAAGGTGTCCAAGTAGTACCAAGGAGTGTCCCAGTTGTAGGGGATGGAACTATCCCAAGTGTCCCACCCCAGGGACCTCCAGAGAGGCAACAGGAAGAAGCGAGACATTGCGTTCCCGCCAGAGTCCATAGTCCGTCTTGGCAAAGTTCTGCGGATGCAGTTGCAAGCAAAGAACACCCTCAGCTGGGTGGCGATGTCGGGCACGCCCTTACCGCCCTTGAGGGGTTCCTTGAACATGACTGCCCGCTTCACTCTGTCCATCTTGGAGCCCCAGATGAAGTGAAACACCGCCCTGGTGTTGACCTGAGGGGGCCAGGCCTGGGCGAGGTACTGCAACACAGGGAGAATCTCGCTGCGGAGTACCAGTGTCTTCCCTTCGATGGTGAGGTCTCTGAGGCTCCAGAGTCCAAACTTTTGGCGCATCTTGGCCAGTCTCTCCTCCCAAGACTTCAGGGCTGCGCCCTCGGCACCAAACCAAACTCCCAAAATCTTCATGAAGTCTGTCTTGATGCCAAAGGGCATGGATGCAGAAGAAGGCAGGAACCACTTTCCGAAGAGCATGACTTCCGACTTCCCGCAGTTGACCTTTGTCCCCGAAGCTTGGCCGAAGTCCTCGCAGGTCTGGACGAGCAGGTCGATGGAGCGCTGGTTGGCACAGAACACCGTCACGTCGTCCATGTAGAGCGAGCACTTCACTTCCCGTCTGTCTGGTCCCGGTGCGGTGATTCCCCCGATCTCTGGATTCCGTCTGATGCATTCGGCGAAGAGCTCTATACAGCAAACAAAAAGCAGAGGTGAGAGAGGACAGCCTTGTCTGACCCCGGAGAGGACCGGGAAGGGGTCAGTCTTCCAGCCGTTCACCTGCACGGAACTACAAATGTCATTATACATGATGTCAACATATGAACAAAACATTTCCCCGAGACCAAACCTGCGCAGGGCTCTGCACATAAACCCATGGGAGACACGGTCAAAGGCCTTTTCCTGATCGAGACTGACCAGGGCCGCGTGCACACGGCGGTCCTTGATGTATTGGACCGTGTCCCGGACAAGCGCTAGGCTATCCGCAATCCTGCGGCCAGGAATGCCACAAGTCTGATCTGGGTTGATGATCTGTCCGATGACAGCCTTCAGCCTGTTCGCCATGACTTTGGCGAGGATCTTGTAGTCCACGTTCAGGAGAGAGATGGGACGCCAATTTTTCAAATCACATCTCTCCCCCTTACGCTTGTACAGGATCGTGATCATCCCCTCCCTCAATGAAGGAGGCATCTTGCCCTCCACCACCATCTCCTCGTACAGCTCGAGCAGGTCCGGGCCCACGAGATCCCACAGCGCTACATAGAGCTCCGCTGGGAGACCGTCGCAGCCCGGGGTCCTGCCTTGCCTAAAGGATTTAGCGGCAGAGTGCAGTTCCTCCAACGTCAAGGGGGCGTTGGTGGCCGACAAACCTGCAGGATCAATAGCGTTAGAGATACCTGACAAGAACCTGTCGGCCGCTTCCGAGTTTGTTTCTTTGGGGGAGTAGAGGTCGGAGTAGTAGTCGCTGACCACTTCCATCACGGCCTCCTTCCCCTTCTGGAGTGTTCCAGTCTTGTCGCGCAGCTCCGACAGGGGTGTGTGTCCTGAGTGGAGTTTCCTGAAAAAGAAAGAGTTACACTTCTCACCTTTCTCGAGATGCTCCACCTTGGCACGGAAGACAATGTGCCTGGATTCTTCCTCAAAGTGCTTTTTCAAGCACTTCTTGGTGTCCTCCAGGTCTTGCCTCACGTCCCAGCCACAGTGGTGAAGGTCCTGCAGGGACTGCAGCTGACGCTGCAGCCTCCTGAGTTCCTTCCTCCTGGCACACACTTGCTGGCGTCCCCTGGCCTGAAAGAAGCTGCGCAGCTTGACTTTCACGAACTCCCACCAGTCGCTTACCTTAGGAAAGAAAGACTTCTCCTCTCGCCAGGCACCGTAGGTTTCCCTGAGCTCCTCTAGCAGTTCCTCATCGTCCAGCAGGGTGCAATTCAGCTTCCAGGAGCCTGGGCCCGGGGCAAAGCCCTCTCCCAGATCACCTTGAAAGTGAATGGCCCTGTGGTCAGAGAAAAAGCAGGGAACCATGGAGAACCCGCGGTGCCTGACTGCCCTGGAGGTGAGCACAAAGTCAATCCTGGAGCGCACAGATACATCGGGGCAGCCACAGACGAGCTCATGGACGGAGTCAACAGTGAAACGTCCTCCCCTGATAAGAACCGCAACCCCTGCGGACTTGCAATCGCCACCTCCAGACCAGTAGGAGGGACCGTGGGTCCACTGGGAGGACAAATGAGTGTACCTCCTCAGAGGGGGAAGTGCGCACTCCTGGAGCATGTACACATCACTCTGCTGTGTGGAAAGAAAGGTCAGCACAGTCTGCCTCCTAGACACATCCTTGATGCTCCTCACATTAATGGAAAAGATAGATATCTCAGCCATCATGGGAAAGAGATGAAGGGGTTAGTCGGCAGGGGCTGTGCTTACCTCCCCTGGAGAGGGGGGGCGACCTCTGTGACCTCTGCAGCCTGACAAGTGTCCTGGCCCAGACCAATCTGATTGAGGACCTCGTTGAGGACCTCATCGAAGTCGGTGGAGAGATCTAGTTCCGACTGGGTTGGAGCCATCTCTTCTTCCACCTCTTCTTCCTCCAGCGTGTCGAGGTCCTCCCCCACGTCGTCGGGACCTGCGGCATTCTGGAGGACGGCAGGCCGCTTGGTGGCAGAGGAGGTGTCCTCCGCCGCCGGGCTGGCCTGCTCCTTCTTCCGCTTCCTGTACCCCGCCGCAGAGTTGCTGACAGGGGTGACAGGGGGAAGGGGCGGGTGTACCTTCTCCAATGCCCGTGTCACATGCAGTATGTGGGGCGGACGACCAGACGTCTCCGTGATCGATTGAGAGAACATGTAGCCAACATCAAGAAGGGCTATAGAGAGCACTCGCTCTCAAATCATTATAGGCGTTTTCATAATTGCGATCCCTCTTCCCTCAAATTTGTGGGAATTGAGGTAATAACACCATATTGGAGAGGCCTGAATAAAACTAGGGCTGTATCACAAGCCGAAACAAAATGGGTGTTTGAACTAGATACTTTACATCCCAAAGGACATAATATCGAAATCGATATTAATTGTTATATACGAATAATTAGCATCATGGACACCCATCAATAGGCTGTTTTGCACAAACCCCTCTTGCACTATTGCTTTGCAATTTTTACAGAGTATACCATCATTAGACTGACGAATATAGATCTTATACTTCCATTTCAACCTTTTCATTTATTATAAGCTATTATTCATTTTAGCTACCCTACTCAATTCAGTTATCCTATTCAGTTTTAGAGTTATTTTTATTCAATTATGGAAATAACATCTTTTAATTATCCCATAGGGAATTTTTTAGTTCTATGTATATATCTATCCTCTTCCCCACATTGGTGGGTTGTAACTCTTATCTGTATCACATTAGCGTTATTTACTACTGCATTTAAACACCCATATCTGCCAAGGATTTATTAAGGGTACCTTCTCCCACATACCTATCATGTTTCAAGACTAATTATCATATAAAGGATTGGATATTACCATTATTTCTGTGAGATCATTTCTCACCATAAATGGCACACAATATATCCCTATGTGGCAGAGTGACTGTGCATAATATGCACTATACACAATCGGGTATATCTCTTCGGTAGAGCAGATGGTGTTTACTAATGCAAAATTAAACAAGAGCGGGATATGGTATACACTATACAATATCCCTAAACAGATTTTATGTGTTTTATGATATTTTTAGCTATCCTATTCATTTATATTATTTTGTCAATTTGCTATGTTGTTATAATTGAGAATGACTTATATTTGATGTATCCGGTCATCTCATGTAGGGACTTATGGAGTCCTTCGACTGGACATTATCCATTTTGCACCTGGAGTACCTACATATGCTATGAACCTATACCATGTCATCCATATAACTCACTGTTCTGGTGTTGAATCACCAAATAGGGGATGTGTTATTGATACTATTACCTCCTGAGATTGTTTAACCACTCTGTAGTGGCATATCAGCGTTTGTTTATACGCTAGGATGGCAGCGCTTACTGCTATTTCTTATGTTAAGCTGGCAAATGAATGGTGCCTCTAGATGCAAATTATCAGTTGATGGCAAACGGCGGTGGAGAATTTGATAGATCTTCAGATTTCCCCTTTTGAGAAACCGCTGTTCAGCTATACATACTGATGCCTGTCTTACCTTTGTTTTATTTTATTTATTTTATATGTTTTATATAATTTATCAGCCGGAGACCCGAACATTCGGAGCACCCCTTTATAATGTGGGTATAGTAGCTCCATTCCCTTTATTCTCACCCGAACGGGTGTTGACTGGGAGGAGGGAGGTGGCCATAACAACCTGTTCAGTGATGTCACTGCATTCACCTCCCTGGGAACAAAGAGCTTTTTTTCCAGGCTCAATCGCGCTGATGTCTGTGCGCTGTCAGCCTGGCTTAATGTGCCTCGGCTGACAGTTTTGTATATCCATGGAAAAATGGCGCTTCGATCTGCGCGCATGCGCAGTAGCGTGGTCTTCGGCAAAATGGCGGCGATTCGGTGCGCATGCGCGAATCCCCGTGGTCTGCATTTAAACATTTGGCGTCTGTCACAGAGCTGTCAGTATCCCCTCTGATGATGTGCCTTAGCACGAAAGGCCTCAGGAGGAACTGACAGCCTGTGACGCCTGATCTAGCCGTCCAGACCACGTGGAGGTCTGGCGGCCAACCATTACTAGGGTCAGTAATTTATTTTCTTTTATCAACTCCTCACTGTGTGTTCTGGCAATGTGCCAGAATTTTGTTCACTGACCTGATTTTTAAAGATTTCATGCACCAATAAAACATTTTACATACTACACTATGGGTACTTTCCCTATTTTTACCCCTCACTGAGGGGTTGGCAGACACAGCTACATATCTTATCCAGAGGAGGGAATCCTGCACCTGGAAGGAACATATACCTTGGCTGATCCAAATCTAAGGAGGCCCTGTTAGCCCAGCAGATCGACTGATGACACCTCTTCCTGGAGGATAAGGACATCTATGGGATTTGATACACATATGCGCATTTCCTATGCGCAGTCGGTGAGTGCGCATTTCTGCCATTTTCCGGATCTGATACAAGCTGTGTTCACCTTATTTATGAATCGATCGCAGGATTTTATGAACATTTATCTTTGATCGAACTATTTAGATCGAATTTCATCGAATTTTATATTGTGTTATTTAGCGCTGCACTTTACTTATTTTTCTTTATTAGAGGTGGTTGTGATCATCTTTAGTGCTTTTAGCTGCTTATGTGACAATTTATCAGTAGCGCTCACTTTGTTCTATATCAATTTGAATGCAACACAGAAATGGGAGTTCTTCAAAAAGACTGTATGTGAACACACTGCAAAATATATTCCCACGGCCACAAATTTTAAAGGCTAAAATGAAACCTATGTGGCTTACTGCCAAAGTTAAAAATGCTATAGATAAGAAAAGAGCTTTTATTCAATATAAAAATGAAGGAACACTATCATCATTTAAACATTGCAAAGAATATAACAATATGTAAAAAGGAAATCAAGGCCGCAAAAATTGAAAACGAATGACAGATTGTAAAAGATAGCAGGACAAACCCCCAAAAATTCTTCAAATACATTAATAGTAAAAATATCTGGTCCGAGCATGTAGGCCCTTTACAAAATAATCTAGAGTGGGTAACGGGACAAAGAGAAGGCAAATTTATTAAATACCTTCTTCAGCTCTGTGTATACAAAGGAGCATGGGGGAGCTCTTGTCCATTATGGCCATGGTATTGACACAGCTCCAGATGATCCACATTGGCTCACAATTGATATGATCCAGAAATATTTAGACAGTACAAAGGTGAATAACGCACTTGGACCAGATAGCATACACCACAGGTCCTGTCATTTTAAAGCCATTGTTCTAAGCTTAATAATGGCATGCAATGCCAAGCTGCAGTTTCTAAAACGAGTAAAATCCTCTTTTGTATTAAAAGAGGTATAGACTCCAGAAAGAGAGATATCATAATACCCCTGTACAAATCATTAGTAATACATCATCTGGAATATGCAGTTCAATTTTTGGCACCAATTCACAAAAAGAACATTGGGGAACTGGAGAAAGTACAGAGAAGAGCAACCAAACTGATAAGAGGCATGGAGGAGCTCAGCTATGAGGAAAGATTAGAGGAACTAAATTAATTCTGTTTTGGGAAGAGGAAATTAAGGGGGATATGATCAACATGTATAAATACATCAGTGGTTCATATAGTGAACACAGTGTAGAGTTGTTCACCCTGAGGTCATCACAGAGAACAAGGGGGCACTCTTTACATCTGGAGGAAAAGAAATTTAATCTTCATATAGGGAAAGGTTTCTTCACAGTAAGAGATGTGAAAATGTGGAATAGACTCCCTCAAGAGAGGGTTCTGGCCAGCTCAGTGGATTGCTTTAAAAAAGGCCTGGATTATTTCTTAATCATTTCAATACCGGGCAATTTTACACCTTCCTGCCCAGGCCAGTTTTCACGTTTCAGCGCTCTCACACTTTGAATGACAATTGCGCGGTCATACAACATTGTACCCAAACTAAAATTTTATCATTTTCTTCACACAACTAGAGCTTTCTTTTGGTGGTATTTAATCACCGCTGGCGTTTTTATTTTTTGCTAAATTAACAAAAAAAGACCAAAATGTTTGAAACAAAAAACACGTTTTTCTTTGTTTCTGTTATAAAAGTTTACAAATAAATAAATGTTCTTCATAAATTTAGGCCAAGATGTATTCTGCTACATGTCTTTGGTGAAAATAACCCAAATTAGGATGTATTATTTAGTTTGTAGGAAAGTTATAGAGTTCACAAACTATGGTATAGATCTGAAAATTGATCAATCCTGAAGTACTGACAGCCAATCTAATTTCTTGAGGTCCAAGAAAGTCAGAATAGTACAGATATCCCCCAAATGACCCCTTTTTGCAGAGTAGACAGTCCGACGTACTTCATAAGAGGAATGGCGAGTTTTTTGAAGTTGTATTTTTTTGTCATAATTTTTTGGAAAATGAAAAAAGTAAAAAAATTATTTTCACTATTTTTTTTTTTACATACTGTCACCAGTGCAGTACAGCGTCATCATATAACTGGCATGGCGGTGAACAGGGACACTGACTGGTGACAGTATGGAAAAAAATATATATACAGTGGGGATCGAAAGTTTGGGCACCCCAGCTAAAAATTTGTATTAATGTGCATAAAGAAGCCAAGGAAAGATGGAAAAATCTCCAAAAGGCATCAAATTACAGATTAGACATTCTTATAATATGTCAACAAAAGGTAGATTTTATTTCATCATTTACACTTTCAAAATAACAGAAAACAAAAATTAGCGTCTGCAAAAGTTTGGGCACCCTGCAGAGTTAATATCTTGTACTGCCCCCTTTGGCAAGTATCACAGCTTGTAAACGCTTTTTGTAGCCAGCCAAGAGTCTTTCAATTCTTGTTTGAGGTATCTTTGCCCATTCTTCCTTACAAAAGTCTTCCAGTTCTTTGAGATTTCTGGGCTGTCTGTCACGCACTGCTCTTTTAAGGTCTATCCATATAGTTTCAATTATGTTGAGGTCAGGAGATTGTGAAGGCCATGGCAAAACCTTCAGTTTACGCCTCTTGATGTAATCCCCCGTGGATTTCGAGGTGTGTTTAGGATCATTATTCATTTGTAGAAGCCATCCTCTCTTTAACTTCAGCTTTTTCACAGATGGCATCAAGTTACCATCCAAAATTTGCTGAAATTTTATTAAATCCATTTTTCCTTCTACTTGTGAGATGTTCCCTGTGCCACTGGCTGCAACACAACCCCAAAGCATGATTGATCCAACCCCATGCTTAACAGTTGGACAGAGGTTCTTTTCATTAAATTCTGTGCCCCTTCTTCTCCAAACGTACCTTTGCTCATTCCGGCCAAAAAGTTCAATTTTAACCTCATCGGTCCACAGAACCTGTTTCCAAAATGCATCAGGCTTCTATATATGTTCATTTGCAAAGTTCAAACGATGATTTTTGTGGTGAGGACATAGAAGAGGTTTTCTTCTGATGACTCTTCCATGAAGACCATATTTGTACAAGTATCTCTTTATAGTGGAATAGTGTACCACAACTCCAGTGTCTGCCAGATCTTTCTGGAGGGATCGTGCAGTCAAACATGGGTTTTGAATTGTTTTGCTCACAATCCTGCGAGCTGTTCTGTCTGATATTTTTCTTGGTCTTCCAGATCTTGCTTTAACTTCCACTGTTCCTGATGACTGCCATTTCTTAATTACATTCCGAACAGAGGATATTGACATCTGAAAACGCTTTGCTATCTTCTTATAGCCTTCTCCAGCTTTGTGAGCGTCAACTATTTTCAGTTTCAGTTTTCTAGACAACTGCTTAGAAGAACCCATGGTGCTGATTGGGGCAAGGTCAGATGAGTCTGGGCATTTAAAACCTTTGAGATTGACATCACCTGGTCTTCCCAGACGATGATTGAGAACAATCCATGACACTGGCAGGTCTCAGCTTGGCAAAGGGGGCAGTACAAGATATTAACTCTGCAGGGTGCCCAAACTTTTGCAGACGCCATTTTTTTGTTTTCTGTTATTTTGAAAGTGTAAATGATGGAAATAAAATCTAACTTTTGTTGACATATTATAAGAATGTCTAATCTGTAATTTGATGCCTTTTGGAGATTTTTCCATCTTTCCTTGGCTTCTTTATGCACATTAATACACATTTTTAGCTGGGGTGCCCAAACTTTCGATCTTCACTGTATATATTTTTTTATTATTTTTAATTTTTTTATTACTTTTTTTTTTTTTTAAGATTTTTTTTTTCATATTTTACTATGACCAAAGTAGTACAATGTTACCATAGTAACATTTATAGGTAAAGTTGATCCAGGGAATATCCGATTGCCTCTCGGGGGATCAGGAAGGAATTTTTTTCCCCTGCAGGAGCAAATTGCATCATGCTTTGCTGGGGTTTTTTTGCCTTCCTCTGGATCAACTGTGGGTATAGATTTATAACTTTTTCTTTTTTCTCTTTTATGGTTGAACTAGATGGACTTTTGTCTTTTTTCAGCCAGACTAACTATGTAACAGTGCTCACATATTGCCAAGGTGTGACTTCTGAAGGCTATCCAATATATCATGGAAGTGGCTTTACAAAGTTGAGGTAAGTGAAATAATAGCATTCGACCTGCAAGGTTATCTTATTTATATTGCTATCCTAAAGTGTTAATGTAAATAATCTGGTTCCTGGGCAGGTGGACCCCAGAGGATCTGCACAGTCTCCTTGGCTTATAGTACAATGTAACAAAAATGAAAATTGAAGCACCACACTACTACTAAGAGGTAGATACAACTTTATTCCAGTAAAAGTCACTAAAAGGTATCTAGCGCATTTTGGGAGTCCAAAAACACCACCTTCATCATGGTTCTTCCACTGTGATCACAAGCACTGACCTTGTCAGCAGCTGATTTGGCTGTCAAAGCACCTGCTGACAAGGCCTGCGCTTGTGATCACACTGGAAGAACGCTAACGAAGGGGGCATATTTGAGTCCCTGGAATGCTTGTCAACATTTGGGATTGTTACCCTCACTTTTATTAAAATAAAGCTGCATCTGCAGCTCTTAGTAGTGGTGTGTTGCTGAAGTTTCAATTTTTGCAGCATTACAAAGGCACTGTAATTTTGTATTGGGTCTACCAGTTGGCTCCTCACATTGCTGAGAACCTCAGTGGCATGTGATGACATTTCAAAAAGGAGCGGCAACAAGAATGGATGGTGGCCTGGACCGCAGGGATGGATCACTGGTTTTCACTTCCAGGAGAGGTACTACTGTGGATCACATGATGGTAGATTCTTTCCTATTTTGCCCAGAGGTGGGTGTAGGTAATACAACTAGGACTTGACCCTGCCTGCAAGTCAGCACACAGATGTGATAATCTCTCTGTCATTGTACTCTCTTATCAGCATGGTGCTTGAAGGAACAGTAGCACTGTAGTGAAACCACTGGCCACCTTTTGCTGCTTCTCTCTTTCAGTCTAAACTCAGTCCATTAGCTTACAAAGAGCTGATACCAAGTTAAATTCAGAGTACTTGCATTTGAAAAAAATTCATATCATGATGCAGTAATCTATATGTCCTTTATATTTCCCTGACATCTGCTTTAAACAAATGTACAGGTCTCAGAATTGCTCACAGTTTGAGAATATTGCTAAAGCTGACAGTGTGGGCATTAACCGCTTCCTGTCCACCCATAGCAGAAATACTGCTACAGGGCAGTACGAGTGTGCAAAATCATGTATATACAGTTGTGGCCAAAATTATTCAACCCCCACTGAAATTGAGTGTTTTGGCCAGTTTGACATTGCTTTTGATCATTCAGTCATCTTGCTTACATTTACATTAAAGAGGCACTTGTAGGTCAGACAAATATAACATAACAGTTATAATGAAATAACCACAAATGTCTTTTCTGTGCTCACAGCATTATCAGTTTTATTCAACCCCCAAGTGACATTCAATCTTAGTACTTAGTACAGCATCCTTTTACAGTTATAACAGCTTTTAAACGTGAAGCATAGCTTGACACAAGTGTCTTGCAGCGATCTACGGGTATCTTCGCCCATTCTTCATGGGCAAAGGCCTCCAGTTCAGTCACATTCTTAGGCTTGCGCACTGCAACTGCTTTCTTTAAGTCCCACCAGAGGTTCTCAATCGGATTTAAGTCTGGTGACTGCGATGGCCACTCCAAAATGTTCCAGCCTTTCCTCTGCAACCATGCTCTAGTGGACTTGGAGGTATGCTTGGGATCATTGTCCTGTTGAAAGGTCCAACGTCTCCCAAGCCTCAGGTGTGTGACGGACTGCATCACGTTTCCATCCAATATCTCCTGGTACTGAAGAGAATTCATGGTACCTTGCACACGCTGAAGCTTCCCTGTACCTGCAGAAGCAAAACAGCCCCAAAGCATGATTGACCCTCCACCATGCTTCACAGTAGGCAAGGTGTTCTTTTCATCATAGGCCTTGTTCTTCCTCCTCCAAACATAGCGTTGATCCATGGGCCCAAACAGTTCTAATTTTGTTTCATCAGTCCACAGAACACTATCCCACAACTTTTGTGGTTTGTCCACATGGCTTTTGGCATACTGCAGTCGACTCTTCTTATTCTTTGGAGACAGCAAGGGGGTACGCCTGGGAGTTCTGGCACGGAGGCCTTCATTACGCAGTGTGCGTCTTATTGTCTGGGCTGAAACTTCTGTACCCACATCTGACAAATCTTTTCTCAGTTCCTCAGCAGTCACACGGGGACTTCTCTCCACTCTACGCTTCAGGTAGCGCACAGCAGTCGAAGTCAGCATCTTCTTTCTGCCACGACCAGGTAGCGTTTCAACAGTGCCCTTTGCCTTGAATTTGCGAATGATGCTTCCTAAGGTGTCTCTTGGTATGTTTAACATCTTTGCAATCTTCTTATAGCCATTGCCCTTCCTGTGAAGAGAAATCACCTCTTCTCTTGTCTTCCTGGACCATTCTCTTGCCTTCACCATGTTTGTAACCACACCAGTAAATGTCTAGAAGGAGCTGAGTATCACAGTCATTTTAAAGCTGCCTAATTGGTGCTTATTATGCTTGATTGCTGCTCGGTGACATCCACAGGTGTTTTCAATACCTGATGGAAAGCACCTGTATGAACCTCTGTTCTTCAGAGTGGTAGTCTTTAAGGGGTTGAATAATTGTGGCAATGAAGAAACCACATAAGAACCATTTACTACTGTATTACATAAACAATTGATGTCATTTTAGTTGCATTTGGGTAGTTACAACGTCCTTGTAGGATTTGATTCTGAATACAATTCCAAATGTACACTATAGTCCCTAAACCCCTTTACAGCATTGGGGGTTGAATAATTTTGGCCACAACTGTATATACGTGATTTTGCATTTCCGGTAGGGGACGCTCACAAGCCATTCGCGGCTGTCTATCACCGGGTCCCAGCTGATGATTACTCGCCGCCGCCCGGTGATTTCCGACGATCTCCGACAGGAAGAACTGTTTTGTTTACTAACAGTTCTTCTCCCTGTCAGCTCAGGCACACTGCTTTGGATGGCTGTGCACAGCACAGTCATTCAAAAAAGTGTGCATACAGTGAAGCACACAGACACCGCCCCCTAGTAAAACACTGCCAGCACACAGTTAACCCTTTGATTGCCCCTCATGTTAACCCCTTCCTGCCCAGTGCCATTAGCACAGTGTCAGTGCTTTTTTTTTTTAGAAACATCACTGTATCGGTGTCATTGGGGATGTCAGTGACACCAAGTCAGTTCCCCCCCCCCCAGTGTCAGAATGCCTGCCGCAGTCCCGCTAAAAAAAAAAATCCAGTATCTATACCGCCATTTGTAAACGCTAAAACTTTCACGTAAACCAATTAATTTACATGTATTGGGATTTTTTTTTAGCAAAGATGTAGCAGAATACATTTTGGCCTAAATTTATGATGAATTTGATTTTTTTTATTTTTTTACTGGCTAATGTTTAATGACAAAGTCAAAAATACAATTTTTTTTTTTAAATTGTTGGACTTTTTTATAGCACAAAAAATAAAAAATGTACAGGCGATCAAATCCCACCAAAAGAAAGCTCAATTCGTGGGAAAAAAAGAACATAAATTTTGTTTGGGTGCAGCATTGCATGACCGCGCAATTGTCAGTTAAAGTAACGCAGTGCCGTAATGCAAAAAATGGCCTGGTCAAGAAGGGGGTAAATCCTCAGGAGGGCAGAATAGAATAAACTCATTACCTGAGATTATTTGTAAGAAACCTTCCATTCATAGCGCAGCAAAACTTCAGGTGTTACCACACATTTCAGTGAAGCACATGATTACTGCTTCACATGTGGGATGAATGGGCCCACAGTGAGGGGAAGCCTGTGCAAAAACCTTCAGCCTTTACAACCACTTTAATGGATGTCTGTCCCATGTCCCACGTCAGAGAGTTTGCAGTGGGGACTTTGAGTATGGTTATGAGTAGAGATGAGCGAATCGAAGTATCCGAAGTGGAATTCGAGTCGAATATCGGAAAAATTTCGATTCGTGCCGAATCCGAAAAATAGCCTAATTCGGACGCGCGAATCGAAATTTTTCAGAAAATGGCGGCTGACATGTGCGGCGACGGAGCGGGGATGTCTGGGAAGGCGCGCAGACAAGGCGCGCTGACCCATAATGCATTCCTCAACTACATGTGATCGCATCAGCCAATCAGCAGCCAGCCAGCCAGCACTGTGTAATGGTCGAGCTATAAATAGCGGCCATTTTGGAATTCTTCATTTGCCTGCAGTTATTGAACAGAGGCAGACCGCTCTGTACTAGGGACAGGGACAGAGTTAGGGCCACAGAAACGATAATTGGGGACAGAGAAAAGTTACTTAGGGACAGAGAACCATTACTCAGGGACACAGACTTGTTAATGAGGGCCACAGAATCGTTATTTAGGGACAAAGAAACGCTAGTTAGGGCCACAGAATTCATAATCAGGGACAGACAGAATTGTTACTCAGTGCCAGAGAATTGTTACTTAGGGCCACAGAAACGTTATTAGGGCCACAGAATTTTTACTCAGGGACAGACAGAATTGTTACTGAGTGCCAGAGAATTGTTACTCAGGGACAGACAGAATTGTTACTGAGTGCCAGAGAATTGTTACTTAGGGCCACAGAAACTTTAATTAGGGCCACAGAATTTTTACTCAGGGACAGACAGAATTGTTACTGAGTGCCAGAGAATTGTTACTCAGGGACAGACAGAATTGTTACGGAGTGCCAGAGAATTGTTACTCAGGGCCACAGAAACTTTACTTAGGGCCACAGAATTTTTACTCAGGGACAGACAGAATTGTTACTGAGTGCCAGAGAATTGTTACTCAGGGACAGACAGAATTGTTACTGAGTGCCAGAGAATTGTTACTTAGGGCCACAGAAACTTTAATTAGGGCCACAGAATTTTTACTCAGGGACAGACAGAATTGTTACTGAGTGCCAGAGAATTGTTACTCAGGGACAGACAGAATTGTTACTGAGTGCCAGAGAATTGTTACTTAGGGCCACAGAAACTTTACTTAGGGCCACAGAATTTTTACTCAGGGACAGACAGAATTGTTACTGAGTGCCAGAGAATTGTTACTCAGGGACAGACAGAATTGTTACTGAGTGCCAGAGAATTGTTACTCAGGGCCCCAGAAACTTTACTTAGGGCCACAGAATTTTTACTCAGGGACAGACAGAATTGTTACTGAGTGCCAGAGAATTGTTACTCAGGGACAGACAGAATTGTTACTGAGTGCCAGAGAATTGTTACTTAGGGCCACAGAAACTTTACTTAGGGCCACAGAATTGTTACTCGCACAGACACAGAATTGTTACTCGCACAGACACAGAATTGTTACTGAAGGCCACAGAACTGTTACTTAGGGCCACAGAATTGTTACTCGCACAGACACAGAATTGTTACTCGCACAGTCACAGAACTGTTACTGAGGGCCACAGAACTGTTACTTAGGGCCACAGAATTGTTACTCGCACAGACACAGAATTGTTACTCAGGGCCACAGAACTGTTACTTAGGGACAAAGAAACGCTAGTTAGGGCCACAGAATTCATACTCAGGGACAGACAGAATTGTTACGGAGTGCCAGAGAATTGTTACTCAGGGCCACAGAAACTTTACTTAGGGCCACAGAATTTTTACTCAGGGACAGACAGAATTGTTACTGAGTGCCAGAGAATTGTTACTCAGGGACAGACAGAATTGTTACGGAGTGCCAGAGAATTGTTACTCAGGGCCACAGAAACTTTACTTAGGGCCACAGAATTTTTACTCAGGGACAGACAGAATTGTTACTGAGTGCCAGAGAATTGTTACTCAGGGACAGACAGAATTGTTACTGAGTGCCAGAGAATTGTTACTTAGGGCCACAGAAACTTTACTTAGGGCCACAGAATTGTTACTCGCACAGACACAGAATTGTTACTCGCACAGACACAGAACTGTTACTGAGGGCCACAGAAACTTTACTTAGGGCCACAGAATTGTTACTCGCACAGACACAGAATTGTTACTCGCACAGACACAGAACTGTTACTGAGGGCCACAGAACTGTTACTTAGGGCCACAGAATTGTTACTCGCACAGACACAGAATTGTTACTCAGGGCCACAGAACTGTTACTTAGGGACAAAGAAACGCTAGTTAGGGCCACAGAATTCATACTCAGGGACAGACAGAATTGTTACGGAGTGCCAGAGAATTGTTACTCAGGGCCACAGAAACTTTACTTAGGGCCACAGAATTTTTACTCAGGGACAGACAGAATTGTTACTGAGTGCCAGAGAATTGTTACTCAGGGACAGACAGAATTGTTACGGAGTGCCAGAGAATTGTTACTCAGGGACAGACAGAATTGTTACTGAGTGCCAGAGAATTGTTACTTAGGGCCACAGAAACTTTAATTAGGGCCACAGAATTTTTACTCAGGGACAGACAGAATTGTTACTGAGTGCCAGAGAATTGTTACTCAGGGACAGACAGAATTGTTACGGAGTGCCAGAGAATTGTTACTCAGGGCCACAGAAACTTTACTTAGGGCCACAGAATTTTTACTCAGGGACAGACAGAATTGTTACTGAGTGCCAGAGAATTGTTACTCAGGGACAGACAGAATTGTTACGGAGTGCCAGAGAATTGTTACTCAGGGCCACAGAAACTTTACTTAGGGCCACAGAATTTTTACTCAGGGACAGACAGAATTGTTACTGAGTGCCAGAGAATTGTTACTCAGGGACAGACAGAATTGTTACTGAGTGCCAGAGAATTGTTACTTAGGGCCACAGAAACTTTACTTAGGGCCACAGAATTGTTACTCGCACAGACACAGAATTGTTACTCGCACAGACACAGAACTGTTACTGAGGGCCACAGAAACTTTACTTAGGGCCACAGAATTGTTACTCGCACAGACACAGAATTGTTACTCGCACAGACACAGAACTGTTACTGAGGGCCACAGAACTGTTACTTAGGGCCACAGAATTGTTACTCGCACAGACACAGAATTGTTACTCAGGGCCACAGAACTGTTACTTAGGGACAAAGAAACGCTAGTTAGGGCCACAGAATTCATACTCAGGGACAGACAGAATTGTTACGGAGTGCCAGAGAATTGTTACTCAGGGCCACAGAAACTTTACTTAGGGCCACAGAATTTTTACTCAGGGACAGACAGAATTGTTACTGAGTGCCAGAGAATTGTTACTCAGGGACAGACAGAATTGTTACTGAGTGCCAGAGAATTGTTACTCAGGGCCACAGAAACTTTACTTAGGGCCACAGAATTTTTACTCAGGGACAGACAGAATTGTTACTGAGTGCCAGAGAATTGTTACTCAGGGACAGACAGAATTGTTACTGAGTGCCAGAGAATTGTTACTCAGGGACAGACAGAATTGTTACGGAGTGCCAGAGAATTGTTACTCAGGGACAGACAGAATTGTTACTGAGTGCCAGAAAATTGTTACTTAGGGCCACAGAAACTTTAATTAGGGCCACAGAATTTTTACTCAGGGACAGACAGAATTGTTACTGAGTGCCAGAGAATTGTTACTCAGGGACAGACAGAATTGTTACTGAGTGCCAGAGAATTGTTACTCAGGGCCACAGAAACTTTACTTAGGGCCACAGAATTTTTACTCAGGGACAGACAGAATTGTTACTGAGTGCCAGAGAATTGTTACTCAGGGACAGACAGAATTGTTACTGAGTGCCAGAGAATTGTTACTCAGGGCCACAGAAACTTTACTTAGGGCCACAGAATTTTTACTCAGGGACAGACAGAATTGTTACTGAGTGCCAGAGAATTGTTACTCAGGGACACATAATCGTTGAATTAAAGAGTATGTCAGACAACATGCAGAGGAGTGGCAGAGGAGGCAATTTTTTAGGAGCGAGCAGACGTGGCAGCAGAGGAAGGGGTCGAGGCAGCACTATTCGCAGCCAGAGGCCAGTGCTCCCGGTGTCATCCAGCGGTCGTGTCTCCACCGACAACCCTGCCGTCATTGATTGGTTGGCTCGGTCGTCTTCCTCTTCCCAGGTCACCTCTGACACCTACAGCCAACGGTCGGTGGGTACGTCAGACACAACCGTTAGTTGGCATGGCCCGGGAGCAAGCCCACTGAAATCACATGTCCTCTACCTGCCCCTGTCCTTTGCTGTTCCCTCACCAAGCGAAGTATCGCATGCTGTGGGCTCAGCCCCACTGTACAGTGAGGAAGAGCTAACAGAGGGCGGTCAGGAACGGGGGGAGACATCGGCCTTTTCAGCAGCCAGGCGAAGAAGTACTGGCGAGGAGAGTGACATAGGGTGCTGGCAGATTACGGACCTCCCATAGCTGCTGCCAGGCCCCTAATCTGCCATGGGCCCCTATATACCGCCTCCTCATTCTGCTGCCAAGTCCAGAGTCTCTCATGGGTCCCTGTACGGCCTCCCATTGCTGCTGTCTCCATCGCCACACTCTGCCATGTGCCACTTTCAGGTCTCCTCACACACTGCTGGTGTGTTGAATTTTTTGACATAGGGTGCTGGCAGATTACGGGCCCCCTATAGCTGCTGCCAGGCCCCTAATCTGCCATGGGCCCCTATATACCGCCTCCTCATGCTGCTGCCAGTTCCAGAGTCTCTCATGGGTCCCTGTACGGCCTCCCATTGCTGCTGTCTCCATCGCCACACTCTGCCATGTGCCACTTTCAGGTCTCCTCACACACTGCTGGTGTGTTGAATTTTTTGACATAGGGTGCTGGCAGATTACGGACCTCCCATAGCTGCTGCCAGGCCCCTAATCTGCCATGGGCCCCTATATACCGCCTCCTCATGCTGCTGCCAGTTCCAGAGTCTCTCATGGGTCCCTGTACGGCCTCCCATTGCTGCTGTCTCCATCGCCACACTCTGCCATGTGCCACTTTCAGGTCTCCTCACACACTGCTGGTGTGTTGAATTTTTTGACATAGGGTGCTGGCAGATTACGGACCTCCCATAGCTGCTGCCAGGCCCCTAATCTGCCATGGGCCCCTATATACCGCCTCCTCATGCTGCTGCCAGTTCCAGAGTCTCTCATGGGTCCCTGTACGGCCTCCCATTGCTGCTGTCTCCATCGCCACACTCTGCCATGTGCCACTTTCAGGTCTCCTCACACACTGCTGGTGTGTTGAATTTTTTGACATAGGGTGCTGGCAGATTACGGACCTCCCATAGCTGCTGCCAGGCCCCTAATCTGCCATGGGCCCCTATATACCGCCTCCTCATGCTGCTGCCAAGTCCAGAGTCTCTCATGGGTCCCTATACGGCCTCCCATTGCTGCTGTCTCCATCGCCACACTCTGCCATGTGCCACTTTCAGGTCTCCTCACACACTGCTGGTGTGTTGAATTTTTTGACATAGGGTGCTGCCAGATTACGGGCCCCCTATAGCTGCTGCCAGGCCCCTAATCTGCCATGGGCCCCTATATACCGCCTCCTCATGCTGCTGCCAGTTCCAGAGTCTCTCATGGGTCCCTGTACGGCCTCCCATTGCTGCTGTCTCCATCGCCACACTCTGCCATGTGCCACTTTCAGGTCTCCTCACACACTGCTGGTGTGTTGAATTTTTTGACATAGGGTGCTGGCAGATTACGGACCTCCCATAGCTGCTGCCAGGCCCCTAATCTGCCATGGGCCCCTATATACCGCCTCCTCATGCTGCTGCCAAGTCCAGAGTCTCTCATGGGTCCCTATACGGCCTCCCATTGCTGCTGTCTCCATCGCCACACTCTGCCATGTGCCACTTTCAGGTCTCCTCACACACTGCTGGTGTGTTGAATTTTTTGACATAGGGTGCTGGCAGATTACGGGCCCCCTATAGCTGCTGCCAGGCCCCTAATCTGCCATGGGCCCCTATATACCGCCTCCTCATGCTGCTGCCAGTTCCAGAGTCTTTCATGGGTCCCTGTACGGCCTCCCATTGCTGCTGTCTCCATCGCCACACTCTGCCATGTGCCACTTTCAGGTCTCCTCACACACTGCTGGTGTGTTGAATTTTTTGACATAGGGTGCTGGCAGATTACGGACCTCCCATAGCTGCTGCCAGGCCCCTAATCTGCCATGGGCCCCTATATACCGCCTCCTCATGCTGCTGCCAAGTCCAGAGTCTCTCATGGGTCCCTATACGGCCTCCCATTGCTGCTGTCTCCATCGCCACACTCTGCCATGTGCCACTTTCAGGTCTCCTCACACACTGCTGGTGTGTAGAATTTTTTGACATAGGGTGCTGGCAGATTACGGGCCTCCCATAGCTGCTGCCAGGCCCCTAATCTGCCATAGGCCCCTATATACCGCCTCCTCATGCTGCTGCCAGGTCCAGGGTCTCTCATGGGTCCCTGTACGGCCTCCCATTGCTGCTGTCTCCATCGCCACACTCTGCCATGTGCCACTTTCAGGTCTCCTCACACACTGCTGGTGTGTAGAATTTTTTGACATAGGGTGCTGGCAGATTACGGGCCTCCCATAGCTGCTGCCAGGCCCCTAATCTGCCATAGGCCCCTATATACCGCCTCCTCATGCTGCTGCCAGGTCCAGAGTCTCTCATGGGTCCCTGTACGGCCTCCCATTGCTGCTGTCTCCATCGCCACACTCTGCCATGTGCCACTTTCAGGTCTCCTCACACACTGCTGGTGTGTTGAATTTTTTGACATAGGGTGCTGCCAGATTACGGGCCCCCTATAGCTGCTGCCAGGCCCCTAATCTGCCATGGGCCCCTATATACCGCCTCCTCATGCTGCTGCCAGTTCCAGAGTCTCTCATGGGTCCCTGTACGGCCTCCCATTGCTGCTGTCTCCATCGCCACACTCTGCCATGTGCCACTTTCAGGTCTCCTCACACACTGCTGGTGTGTTGAATTTTTTGACATAGGGTGCTGGCAGATTACGGACCTGCCATAGCTGCTGCCAGGCCCCTAATCTGCCATGGGCCCCTATATACCGCCTCCTCATGCTGCTGCCAAGTCCAGAGTCTCTCATGGGTCCCTATACGGCCTCCCATTGCTGCTGTCTCCATCGCCACACTCTGCCATGTGCCACTTTCAGGTCTCCTCACACACTGCTGGTGTGTTGAATTTTTTGACATAGGGTGCTGGCAGATTACGGGCCCCCTATAGCTGCTGCCAGGCCCCTAATCTGCCATGGGCCCCTATATACCGCCTCCTCATGCTGCTGCCAGTTCCAGAGTCTCTCATGGGTCCCTGTACGGCCTCCCATTGCTGCTGTCTCCATCGCCACACTCTGCCATGTGCCACTTTCAGGTCTCCTCACACACTGCTGGTGTGTTGAATTTTTTGACATAGGGTGCTGGCAGATTACGGACCTCCCATAGCTGCTGCCAGGCCCCTAATCTGCCATGGGCCCCTATATACCGCCTCCTCATGCTGCTGCCAAGTCCAGAGTCTCTCATGGGTCCCTATACGGCCTCCCATTGCTGCTGTCTCCATCGCCACACTCTGCCATGTGCCACTTTCAGGTCTCCTCACACACTGCTGGTGTGTAGAATTTTTTGACATAGGGTGCTGGCAGATTACGGGCCTCCCATAGCTGCTGCCAGGCCCCTAATCTGCCATAGGCCCCTATATACCGCCTCCTCATGCTGCTGCCAGGTCCAGGGTCTCTCATGGGTCCCTGTACGGCCTCCCATTGCTGCTGTCTCCATCGCCACACTCTGCCATGTGCCACTTTCAGGTCTCCTCACACACTGCTGGTGTGTAGAATTTTTTGACATAGGGTGCTGGCAGATTACGGGCCTCCCATAGCTGCTGCCAGGCCCCTAATCTGCCATAGGCCCCTATATACCGCCTCCTCATGCTGCTGCCAGGTCCAGAGTCTCTCATGGGTCCCTGTACGGCCTCCCATTGCTGCTGTCTCCATCGCCACACTCTGCCATGTGCCACTTTCAGGTCTCCTCACACTGCTGGTGTGTAGAATTTTTTGACATAGGGTGCTGGCAGATTACGGGCCTCCTATAGCTGCTGCCAGGCCCCTAATCTGCCATAGGCCCCTATATACCGCCTCCTCATGCTGCTGCCAGGTCCAGAGTCTCTCATGGTTCCCTGTACGGCCTCCCATTGCTGCTGTCTCCATCGCCACACTCTGCCATGTGCCACTTTCAGGTCTCCTCACACTGCTGGTGTGTAGAATTTTTTGACATAGGGTGCTGGCAGATTACGGGCCTCCTATAGCTGCTGCCAGGCCCCTAATCTGCCATAGGCCCCTATATACCGCCTCCTCATGCTGCTGCCAGGTCCAGGGTCTCTCATGGGTCCCTGTACGGCCTCCCATTGCTGCTGTCTCCATCGCCACACTCTGCCATGTGCCACTTTCAGGTCTCCTCACACACTGCTGGTGTGTAGAATTTTTTGACATAGGGTGCTGGCAGATTACGGGCCTCCCATAGCTGCTGCCAGGCCCCTAATCTGCCATAGGCCCCTATATTCCGCCTCCTCATGCTGCTGCCAGGTCCAGAGTCTCTCATGGTTCCCTGTACGGCCTCCCATTGCTGCTGTCTCCATCGCCACACTCTGCCATGTGCCACTTTCAGGTCTCCTCACACACTGCTGGTGTGTAGAATTTTTTGACATAGGGTGTTGGCAGATTACGGGCCTCCCATTGCTGCTGCCAGGCCCCTAATCTGCCATGGGCCCCTATATACCGCCTCCTCATGCTGCTGCCAGGTCCACAGTGTCTCATGCCATGTGCCACTTTCAGGTCTCCTCACACTGCTGGTGTGTTGAATTTTTTGACATAGGGTGCTGGCAGATTATGGGCCTCCTATAGCTGCTGCCAGGCCCCTAATCTGCCATAGGCCCCTATATACCGCCTCCTCATGCTGCTGCCAGGTCCAGAGTCTCTCATGGTTCCCTGTACGGCCTCCCATTGCTGCTGTCTCCATCACCACACTCTGCCATGTGCCACTTTCAGGTCTCCTCACACACTGCTGGTGTGTAGAATTTTTTGACATAGGGTGCTGGCAGATTACGGGCCTCCCATAGCTGCTGCCAGGCCCCTAATCTGCCATAGGCCCCTATATACCGCCTCCTCATGCTGCTGCCAGGTCCAGAGTCTGTCATGGGTCCCTGTACGGCCTCCCATTGCTGCTGTCTCCATCGCCACACTCTGCCATGTGCCACTTTCAGGTCTCCTCACACTGCTGGTGTGTAGAATTTTTTGACATAGGGTGCTGGCAGATTACGGGCCTCCTATAGCTGCTGCCAGGCCCCTAATCTGCCATAGGCCCCTATATACCGCCTCCTCATGCTGCTGCCAGGTCCAGGGTCTCTCATGGGTCCCTGTACGGCCTCCCATTGCTGCTGTCTCCATCGCCACACTCTGCCATGTGCCACTTTCAGGTCTCCTCACACACTGCTGGTGTGTAGAATTTTTTGACATAGGGTGCTGGCAGATTACGGGCCTCCCATTGCTGCTGCCAGGCCCCTAATCTGCCATAGGCCCCTATATACCGCCTCCTCATGCTGCTGCCAGGTCCAGAGTCTCTCATGGGTCCCTGTACGGCCTCCCATTGCTGCTGTCTCCATCGCCACACTCTGCCATGTGCCACTTTCAGGTCTCCTCACACACTGCTGGTGTGTAGAATTTTTTGACATAGGGTGTTGGCAGATTACGGGCCTCCCATTGCTGCTGCCAGGCCCCTAATCTGCCATGGGCCCCTATATACCGCCTCCTCATGCTGCTGCCAGGTCCACAGTGTCTCATGCCATGTGCCACTTTCAGGTCTCCTCACACTGCTGGTGTGTTGAATTTTTTGACATAGGGTGCTGGCAGATTACGGGCCTCCTATAGCTGCTGCCAGGCCCCTAATCTGCCATAGGCCCCTATATACCGCCTCCTCATGCTGCTGCCAGGTCCAGAGTCTCTCATGGGTCCCTGTACGGCCTCTCATTGCTGCTGTCTCCATCGCCACACTCTGCCATGTGCCACTTTCAGGTCTCCTCACACACTGCTGGTGTGTTGAATTTTTTGACATAGGGTGCTGGCAGATTACGGGCCTCCTATAGCTGCTGCCAGGCCCCTAATCTGCCATAGGCCCCTATATACCGCCTCCTCATGCTGCTGCCAGGTCCAGAGTCTCTCATGGGTCCCTGTACGGCCTCCCATTGCTGCTGTCTCCATCGCCACACTCTGCCATGTGCCACTTTCAGGTCTCCTCACACACTGCTGGTGTGTAGAATTTTTTGACATAGGGTGCTGGCAGATTACGGGCCTCCTATAGCTGCTGCCAGGCCCCTAATCTGCCATAGGCCCCTATATACCGCCTCCTCATGCTGCTGCCAGGTCCAGGGTCTCTCATGGGTCCCTGTACGGCCTCCCATTGCTGCTGTCTCCATCGCCACACTCTGCCATGTGCCACTTTCAGGTCTCCTCACACACTGCTGGTGTGTAGAATTTTTTGACATAGGGTGCTGGCAGATTACGGGCCTCCCATAGCTGCTGCCAGGCCCCTAATCTGCCATAGGCCCCTATATACCGCCTCCTCATGCTGCTGCCAGGTCCAGAGTCTGTCATGGGTCCCTGTACGGCCTCCCATTGCTGCTGTCTCCATCGCCACACTCTGCCATGTGCCACTTTCAGGTCTCCTCACACTGCTGGTGTGTAGAATTTTTTGACATAGGGTGCTGGCAGATTACGGGCCTCCTATAGCTGCTGCCAGGCCCCTAATCTGCCATAGGCCCCTATATACCGCCTCCTCATGCTGCTGCCAGGTCCAGAGTCTGTCATGGGTCCCTGTACGGCCTCCCATTGCTGCTGTCTCCATCGCCACACTCTGCCATGTGCCACTTTCAGGTCTCCTCACACTGCTGGTGTGTAGAATTTTTTGACATAGGGTGCTGGCAGATTACGGGCCTCCCATTGCTGCTGCCAGGCCCCTAATCTGCCATGGGCCCCTATACCGCCTCCTCATGCTGCTGCCAAGTCCAGAGTCTCTCATGGGTCCCTGTACGGCCTCCCATTGCTGCTGTCTCCATAGCCACACTCTGCCTGCCATGTGCCACTTTCAGGTCTCCTCACACTGCTGGTGTGTTGAATTTTTTGACATAGGGTGCTGGCAGATTACGGGCCTCCCATTGCTGCTGCCAGGCACGTAATCTGCCATGGGCCCCCTTACCGACTCCTCATGCTGTGACGTTGCAACAAGGTGGAATTCAACCCTACATATGTTAGACCGCCTTTACGAACAGCGAAAGGCCATCACCGATTTCCTGATGTTAAAAGCGGATAAAGGTACTCCCTGTGTAACTTAGATGTCAGCCATTGGCAGCTCATGCGTGACACCTGCGCTTGCTCAGGCCCTTTGAGGAGGCCACGCTATTCGTGAGTCGGCAGGACTATGGGATGAACGACGTCATTCCTCTGTTGCACGTCCTGGAACAAATGCTGTTAACAATGGCTGGTCAGGGTGCGGTAGACGTGGCGCACAGATCTCAACGCCACATGACCCCTGTGGGGGCAGGACAGGAAGAAGAGGAGGAGGTAGAGGAGGACATTGGTGCTCAGGAATTATTGAGTGAAATGGGTGGTTTTTCCACTCAGCGGACAGGAGTGGAGGAGCAGGAGCATCTGGTAGAGGAGGAGGAGGAGGAGACAGAGGACCCAGACGCACCGTGGCAGTATGCTGTGGAGATGGAGGCAGGGAGTCCCTCGCATTCCTTGGCACAAATGGCCCATAGCATGCTCGGTTGCTTGCGTAGCGACAGCCGAATAATAACCATCAGACAGAGGGATGACTTTTGACTGTCCACCTTGTTGGACCCTCGCTACCGTTCAAAAATGGTGGCCTTTTTCACACCTGCTGAGAGGGAGGCCAAAATAACGTACTATAAAAACCACCTATGTAGTCAGCTGGTCTCTGCCTGTCTGCGCCAACGTCCATCCTCAGACACTGTGGGCCCTGTGCGCTCGCGTTCCGCTGCCATGGCAGCAGGGGAGGGGTGGGGTGGTAGGAGCAGTGGCAGCTCCACCAGCAGCGGCTGCCTCAGTCTGCAGTCGATGATGAGTAGCTTTCTTCACCAGCGCAGTGAGGAAACTACTAACCAGCCGCAGCAGCAGCAGCAGCAGCAGCATCAGGTGGACCTGGAGCAGGACCTCAAACAACAGGCTTAGGCCTACTTGGACAGCACCCTGCCAACCGAGGTAGACAATCCCCTTGACTACTGGGCAACGAAACTTGACCTTTGGCCCCAACTAGCTGAATTTGCCCTTGAAAGGCTGTCATGCCCGGCCAGTAGCGTGGCATCGGAGCGCGTGTTTAGTGCGGCAGGAGGTATTGCAACTCCGCGGAGGACACGACTGTCCACCCAAAGTGTGGAGAGACTGACGTTTGTGAAAATGAATCAGGCGTGGATTAGTCTGGATTTCAAACCACCAGTTCCTGACACAACTGACTAAATCCGCCATGAATCATGCCCCAAACATGTGCCACTTTCAGGTCTCCTCACACTGCTGGTGTGTTCCATTTTTTGTCATAGGGTGCTGGCAGATTACGGGCCTCCCATAGCTGCTGCCAGGCCCCTAATCTGCCATGGGCCCCTATACCGCCTCCTCATGCTGCTGCCAAGTCCAGAGTCTCTCATGGGTCCCTGTACGGCCTCCCATTGCTGCTGTCTCCATCGCCACACTCTGCCATGTGCCACTTTCAGGTCTCCTCACACTGCTGGTGTATTCCATTTTTTGTCATAGGGTGCTGGCAGATTACGGGCCTCCCATAGCTGCTGCCAGGCCCCTAATCTGCCATGGGCCCCTATACCGCCTCCTCATGCTGCTGCCAGGTCCAGAGTCTGTCATGGGTCCCTGTACGGCCTCCCATTGCTGCTGTCTCCATCGCCACACTCTGCCATGTGCCACTTTCAGGTCTCCTCACACTGCTGGTGGGTTCCATTTTTTGTCATAGGGTGCTGGCAGATTACGGGCCTCCCATAGCTGCTGCCAGGCCCCTAATCTGCCATGGGCCCCCGTACCGACTCCTCATGCTGCTGCCAGGCCCGTAATCTGTCATGGGCCCCTGTTGTCGCTTGTTGGCATATTCCGCTCGTTCAGATGCTCCTTCTCCTGCTACTCCTCTTCACGGATTCCGTCAGCAGTCTTTCTTGGAATCCGTTTCCAAGAGACAACAGTTTGCGAACACGCACCAGACAGTGCAGAAACTGAACGTCCTCCTGTCCAAGTTGCTGCTGCCAGGCTCGTAATCTGTCATGCGCCCCTGTACCGCCTCCTCATGCTGCTGCCAGGTCCAGAGTGTGTCATGGGCCCCCGTACCGACTCCAAATGCTGCTGCCAGGCCCGTAATCTGTCATGGGCCCCTGTACCGCCTCCCCATGCTGCTGCCAGGTCCAGATTGTGTCATGGGTCCCTGTACGGCCTCCCATTGCTGCTGCCAGGCCTGTAATCTGCCATGGGCCCCCGTACCGACTCCTCATGCTGCTGCCAGGCCCGTAATCTGCCATGGGCCCCTGTACCGCCTCCTCATGCTGCTGCCAGGTCCAGAGTGTGTCATGGGTCCCTGTACGGCCTCCCATTGCTGCTGTCTCTATTGCCACACTCTGCCATGTGCCACTTTCAGGTCTCCTCACACTGCTGGTGGTTTCCATTTTTGTCATAGGGTGCTGTATGGCCTCCCATTGCTGCTGCCTCCACCGCCACACTGTGGCTCCACACTCTGGTTTTGGCCCCGTGACTGGCCAAATGAGTGAAGTGTGCGGTGATTCTAAGATCGACGGCACTCATCTGCATGTCATACTGCCTGACAGTATTATTTCTCTTCCCCAGCAGACTCCAAGGGCATTTAAATTAAAGGTACAGTGTTCAGCACTAATATTAAGTCTCTCTGAAGCCTAGAAACACCCTTTTTTAAGTTAAATTCACAGCGAATATATTCGACTCGAATCGAAATTTTTCCACGAATTCGCCGAATCAGTCGAATCGAATTTTTGAATACTTCGCTCATCTCTAGTTATGAGTATCCCAGTTCTCTGGGAGGAAATGGAAAACAGACCAGTGGTAGTTGACATGGCAATTCAGAAAGAGGCACAAAGTGTATGGGGGTACAAGAGTTGGGCAGAGGGAATTAGTGGGAGAGGGATCACAGAATGTGGAAAATATAAGGGCTATGTAAGGGAAAGCAGGAGGTACAGGAGAGGCCTCCATAACATTCCAGTCTTCAGGTATGTGATAGTACCATTTAGCCATGACTGAGACCGAAGGAGGTACCTCTCTGCTTGAGGCTCTATGCCAGCAAATCTCAACCTAATGCAAGTAGTGACGGGACTCCAGGAGGGTTATTTCCAGCTTGAGGGTCGTATGCGCTTTCTGCCCTACATCTCCAGCTTCAGCTCCTACACCTACAGTAGTGATTTCTCCACTGGAGCTTTGAGTGCCTACCCTGGAACGCTTCTCAGGAAATCGCCACAAATTTCAGGCCTTCCGCAATGCTTGTCAGCTGTGTTTTGAGTTACAACCATAAATTTTTTCTCATGAGTTCCCTAAGGTGGGCTTTGTCATTTTCTCATTGCATGAGGAACCACAGTCATGGGCCCATCATCTTCTGGAAATAGACCAGCCCGGTCCTTACGTCAGTCTCTTCTTTCTTTGAGGCCATGGCTCAGATTTATGATGACCCCCAGCAAACTTCTACAGCAGAAACTATCCTGCATACACTCCAGCAAAGACTTCAGCCTGTGGAGGACTATGTGATTAAGTTCTGCAAATGGAGTTCTGACACAGCCTTGAATGATGTAGCCTTGCAATACCAGTTCTGTTTGGGACTTTCAGTGGATCTCAAAGACTAACTTGGCAGACTGGATCCACCAGCAACACTCCCAGACCTGATCCAGCTTGCTATTCAGCTTGATCACAGAATCCGAGAAAAGAGGGCAGAGCAGTCTGGAAATACTCAACCTACTTGGACATCAGCAGATCCTGTGCACCCGGCTCCAGCTCCACCAACATCCTCCTCCATGGTGGAATCTATGCAAGTGGGACTTACACATTCACCTCTATCATCCAAGGAAAGACTCCGATGTCGGCAGAACAACTTATGCCTCTACTGTGGTGGCATTGGTCACTATCTGTGTGACTGTCCAGTAAGGCCGCGGAAGTCTGCCCCTGCATCTGATGTTTTCAGTTATCCTGCAAAGAGCATCTCCACTCATCTCCTGTTGGCTCTCTCCTTACAGATACCCGGGAGGAGCATCCAGCAGACTGTTGACTCTCCGACATGCAGCTGTTTTATCTATACCTTTGCTAACCAACACCAAATTCTGCTGCAAGCTAAGATGCAGCATCTGAAGATTCATCTGGCAGATGGCTCAAACCCCAAGTCAGGTCCAATCACACAAGAAACTTGTCCACTACTGGCAATTACCCCCATGGGTCATTCGAAATACCTAAACCTGGACATTATTCTGTCACCTTTGTTTCCCATCATCCTGCGTAATCCATGGTTGCAGGCACACAACCCTCAAATAAACTGGGAATCTGAAACTGTGTGTCATTTCCTACCACCTACTGCCAGCAACACTGTTTTCCCCAAGCGGTCACCACTTTGACCCTCCCTAATAGAACTGCAGCCAGAGACCTCAGTTTCACAACATGGTCCATCCACTTATCATAACTTTTTAGATGTTTATGATAAGAAGGCTGAGACCTTACCACCTCATTGAATATACGCCTGCCACATTGAACTGTTATTCGGGGCTGAGATTTATTTTGGGCCAATTATCCCCTTATCGGAACTAGAGCTTGAGGCATTGTGCCTATATATTGATGAAAACCTGGAAAGGGGGTTTATCCATCCATTCACATCCCCGCTGGGGCTTGCATATTTTTAGGTATTTACAAAGCTTGATTTATTGGGTCACATATAACTTGGTAATAATTTGGGAAGGGGATGAATGGAAAACAGCTTTTTGGACTCGCTTTGGGCACTTTGAATATTTAGTCATGCCCTTTGGACTATGCAGTATCCCAGCTACTTTACAGCACTTCGTCAATTATATATTTAGAGGCGTTCTCGACCCCTTCATGATCGTGTATCTTGACAACATACTCAAATTCTCCCCTTTCATGGAAGAACACCGTGTGCAAGTTAAAAAAGTACTCAGCCATCACTGGGACCACCAGTTATATGCAAAGACTGAGAAATGTGAGTTTGAGAAAGAAACTATCCAGTTTCTGGGACTAATTATCTCAACATCAGGCATTGCAATGGACCCGCAAAAAGTTAGTGCAATTCTCGAGCGGCCAGTACCAACAGATCGAAAAGGAATCCATAGGTTTGTTGGATTTGCCAATTTTTATTGTAAATTCATTAAGAATTTCTCAGACATCATCAACCCCATTACTCAGCTTACTAAGCACCTTACTAACTAAAGAGCTTACTAACACCCAATTTCAGTAAACTCCGACAGCACAACACGCTTTTGATAAATTTAAATCTATCTTTTCGTCAACACCAATTCTGCAACATCCTGACCCTGCATTACTTTAAGTCCTTGAAGTAGATGCTTCAGAAAACACAGTTGGTACCATTCTATTTCAACGCCAAGGCGCTATGTAACTTCTACACCCTTTGGCCTTCTCAAGAAAACTCAGCTCTTCAAAGAAAAATTATGATGTGGGAGACCGTGAGCTTCTCTGAAGGAATGACGTTATCTGCTTGAGGGGGGCAAGTCACCCAATCCTGATTTTCATGGACCACAAAAACTTAGAGTATCTCTAAAGCTTAAGGCCTGTTAAGGCCTTTGCCCATTCCTGGTAAGCCCTGGGAGATGATTAACATGGACTTTATCATGGAGCTACCACCATCTGAAAACTTTACCACTATTTTTGTGATGGTCGATAGGCAATCCAAGATGGCGCATTTTGTACCAATGATTGTGACACCATCTGCTTTAGAGACGGCACAAGCATTTGTTAAAGAAACAGTAAGGGTTCATGGGGTTCCTCAGAGTATAACCTCTGACCGAGGGGTTCAGTTTACGTGCAAATTCTGGAAAAAACTCTGTAAAGCACTTAAAATTGAGACATGGTTATCTTCGGCATATCACCCCCAAACAAATGGTCAGACAGAACGAACAAACCAGACTCTAGAGCAATACCTTCGGTGTTTTTCTTCTTTCACGCAGGATGACTAGGCTACACTTCTTCCTCTAGTAGAATTTGTCTACAGCGACTCTGTCCATTCGGCTACAGGTCAAATTCCATTTTTTGCGAACCTCAGATTTAACCCTTCCTTTTTACCTGATACAGTCTTTGATTCACCTGTTCCGGTTGTCCAGGAACAACTGAAATTTTTGCAAACCAACAATAAAGTTCTGCAGGAAGCTATTGCCAAGGCCCAACAGAAGAATAAAAAATTATTCGATAATAAGAGAACAGGTGACCTGGACCTCAAACCAGGGGACAGGGTTTGGCTATCAACCACTAACTTGAAATTGGCTTGCCCTTCTAAGAAATTTGCTTCAAGTACAATGGTCCATTTGCTGTGAAATAGTAATAAATCCAGCAGCTTATGAACTTTTGCTATCAGAGAAGTATACGATTCATCCAGTTTTTCATGTATCTCTGTTAAAGCCTACTGTACCAGATCTCTTTCCTGGCCGTAATCTGGATCCTCCAGCATCGATCATGATTGACAATGAAGAGGAGTACGAAATTGAGGCCATTGCGGATTGTAGGAGGAGAAGTGGAAAGGTTATAGTCCTGAGGGGAACTCATGAGCGCGTTGGGCAGGAGGTGCAAGAGAGTCCTGCATAACATTCCAGTCTTCACCAGGTACGTGATAGGCAAGGGCAGGACAGATACATGGGATGAAGGAAAGGGGCTGGGAAGAAGAGTAAGATAAGGTTTGGAGGGAGTTTGTCAATGGGCACCCCATCACACTCCTGCACCTGGGGCCACAGCAGAAGTCCCCTTCCCCCAAGCCGTTAGCACCATGGTCTCTAGATGTCAATACAGAAATTTTGTTATAGGCAAATATCAGAATTATTCATTAATTTAATTCAGTGGACAGACATTATATTTTTATATCCTGTCATTGTTCTCTAATGTAGCCCACAAAACCAAAATTAAGTTTGGTGGGTGTATTCTGTGATATTTGAATATGTTTTTCTATGTCTGCCATTTTATCTGGCCTTTTGAAATGTTCTTGCAGTATAGATCTGCTTGGAAAGCCAGTGGACTGGTATGTACATCCAAGCTGCATTAACCTTGTGCATTGCGAAAGACCGAAAGTATCAGAAAGGAAATATGGTTTAGTAGATATTGAGATATCATATAATCTAGGGAGTAACTAGAGACTGTCAAGGTAATGCGATGTACATCCCTACCTCTTTTGCGTAGCAATGAGGGAGTCCTGGACCACCCTGATCTTGGTGTACATGTATTCTCCTATACGTTAATGTTTGGGGTCCATGCAGACTGGCTTTAAAAAACGCCAGTGCTCTTGGCAGAAAAAATGCTAATTTTGAGCATTTTTGTACTAGCGTTTAACTTTTTTTCTGCCAGAAATCCGCTCTCAAAAACACAAAACAGAAGTGTTTTTTTCTGTCTCTAAACACTGAGCTTAAGATATGCCTCTAAACAACCTAATGTGCATGGACCCATACAGTGGTCAGCATAAATGACTACATCCTTTGGCAGAAAACCTTTCCTTTCAGAATTAACATTTTCTATGGGACACTATACTACAAAATACTCCCACAAATGTGGGCCATTGATTGCAAAACAAGATTTGTTAATTTGCAGACACAAAAAAAGTATTTTTCTTAACAAATTCATTTAAGACCATGTTGCAAAAATGAATACACTTAATTCAAGTCTTAGGAACAACGCTACATTTTAGACAACAAAGTCCTAAATAACAAGAATTCACCTACAGGTGAGTAATTATTAATTAAACAGGCAGTTGATTATAAAAGGGTGTTACTGTTACGTACCTGATGGTGAAACCTGAGATGTAGAGAAGGGCCTCCCTTGCGGGTCTGACTCAGGGGCCCTGGTAAAGTGACAGGGAGTGTCGGAGCACAGAGGGGCCCGAGTGCCTGGTGGGAATTCCGTGGACTGATGTGCGTCAGGAAATGCGGGAGCGGCTGGAGGATGGCACACTGGCAGAGCTGCAGGGTAGTCAGGCAGCTGATGCTCAGGCAGATGTAAAGGTGCAGGATAGTGGCAGGGTAGCCGGTAGGAAGCAGGATCAGCGTAGGCAAGGTCAGGTGGTCCAGTTCAGCAACAAGCGGGCAAGGTCAGACAGAATTGGCAGGAAGAATAGTTGGTAGGCAGGCAGAGGTCGAGGCAGGCGGCATTATAGCAAGGTCAATTGACACGTCAGATCAGCAAGGCAAAACAGATAGCAGGATATACAGGAACACAGGGTAAAGACCAAATGGCATTGAGGCAGAGTCCCATCTTAGTTTAAATAGCCCGCCTGGCGCCAAAGTCCCGCCGTGCACTCGTGCACGTGACCATGCATGCGCTCCCGCCAACCGCCCGTGAACGGAGCCGGCAGGAGCACCGCATCTGCACACATCCATGCACCTACCCTGACAGTTACCTGACAAAGAAAACCCCTTCCCTTTTCATGCTGTCAGCAATGGCACCACATGGATGAGAAATGTAACAAGGGCTGAGAAAGAAAATCATTTCTTTCCACAAGAAAGGTGAAGGCTACAAGAAGATCAGCAAAGCTTTACTTATCAGTCAGAATACTGTAGCAAAAGTGATACAAACATTTAACAAAGATGGAACTGCAACCATCTCACAGAGACGTCTAGGCCATCCACGAACGTTAACACCTTGACAGGAGCGTCTTCTGATGAGAAGGGTTGAAAAAAATCACCATTCAAGTTCACTGCAGTTAGCTAAAGAAGTAGAAAGCCAAACTGGGGTGATTGTTTCCCATTACACAATACAGCGTAAACTGCAGAGGAATGGCATGCATGGGTGTCGTCCACGAAGGAAGCCTCTCCTAAAGCCCATGGCCCATGCTGCAAAAGGAGATTACTGGGACTCTGTACTTGTACTCTGGAATGATAAATGTTTTTGGAACTGATGGCTTCAAAACTGTATGGTGTCACAAAGGTGAGGACTACAAAGAAAAATGCATGGTGCCTACAGTGAAACATGGTGGTGGCAGTGTCCTTCTGTGGGGCTGCATAAGGGCTACTGGTGTCATGGAGCTGCATTTCATTGATGGTATCATGAATTCACAGATGTACTGCTCTATATTGAAAAAAAAAGATGCTACCATCACTCCGTGCCCTTGGTCGTTGTGCACTTTTCCAACATGACAATGATCCAACACATACATCTAAGGCCACTGTTGCATTTCCGAAGAACAGGATGAACATGATTCGGTGGCCAAGTATGTCTTCTGATCTAAACCCAATCGAACACCTATGGGGAATTCTGAAGAAACAAGTTGAGCATCACTCTTCATCTAACATCCAGGCTCTGAGAGAAGTCATTATTGAAGAATGGAAAGAGATAAGTGTTGCAATGTATCACCAAACTTGTTCATTCCATGCCTAGAAGACGGTGCTGTCCTTACAAATCATGGAGGTCATACAAAATACTAGATGTATTAGTTTTTGTTGTGGGGTGTATTCATTTTTTCATCAACTAATTTGAGTAAAACTGAAGATTTTGTAATCTAAGTTATATTATCAACCTTACTTTCATGTAATGAGCTAAACAAATGTTCTATAAAACTCAGTTTTGTCAACATTTTGGAAATTGTTCTTGTGTTCATTGAGATATTGATTAAAATCTTACTTTTCAAAAGGGGTGTACTCATTTATGCGGAGCATTGTAGGATAATATTAATTGCTTCTACAGCCAAACGCTAAACTCTGCTAGGGGCAATGTTTTTTTAAGCCACTTTGCATGGCCCCTTAGTGCACCTCTATGAATGATTGTGTTGACCGATTCCCATTATTCCTTGGAGTCAGACCTAATTCTTTTCCAAGCACTGCATTGATATTTGGGGCTGATGAGCAAACATGCACATATAAATTATTGATATAAGATGTCTTTGTGGGGAGCCAATGAGACAATTCCAGGGGTGTAGAAGCACGTGCAAAGAACAGTCTGGTTTATGCGTTATTTAGGTAATATCTAATCTGAAGGTATGATGATTGTGGGATCTGTGGTGATTGTGAGTGATCTGTCAGGTTAATGCTAAAGATCCATCCTGTTTGCATCCTCGGGCACTCTCATCTGGACAGTACACTCTGGTGATCTGGCAGGCCCATAAGTACAGTACTTGTTAACATCTGGAAGGCCAATACCTCTCTTATGTTTGGGTAGGGTCAAATGTGCCATGCTGATTCATGTTTCATTTTTGCAAGAAAGAGCTTAATCTTTTGTGCACGGATCAAAGAAAGGAAGAGGAAGATGGGGATTATTTGTAAGATAGAAAGTAGTCTTGGGAATACATTCATCTTGAGAATGTCAGACCTTCCTCCTTGAACATTCATGCCTACATTGCATCCTCGGGCATGTTGTCTCTCTCTATTCACAAGCAGTTGGATTTTCCTATCACAGAGGAAGAACTGGGAGCAGCACTTTCTCAGTGTAAACCAAAAAGGGCACCGGGGCCCAATGGCCTGACAGTCACCTACTACAAGGCCTTTTTCAATCCACTCGCACCCCGTTTGGTTACCTTATTAAACTCTCTAGTTAAAGGGAAACATATGCCCCGGATGCTCTCAGAGCTTTTATATCCTTGATTCCCAAGGAAAGCAAAGACCCAGCCTACTGCAGAAGCTATCGATCGATCACACTCCTAAATACTGATGCTCTTTGCAAAGATTCTCTCCAGTTGAATACTTCCGCACATCCCTCATCTGACACACAAAGACCAAGCTGGTTTTGTCCCACTGCATGAGCCTTTAGACAATACAATCCACCTTATCAATTTGATCCATTCCACCAGGACCTCTAAGAACCCTCTTATTCTGCTCTCTACGGATGCAGATAAAGAATTTTACAGGGTCCACTATTTCTTCATTCAGGTGACCATGAAGCATATTGGCCTTGGGACTTCCATCATCCATTGGATTTCCACATTATATTCCCACTCTTCCGCTGCTGTGAAAGTCAACAAGACTAGATCTGACTTCTTTCCAATTTTGAGGCAGGGGTACCCTCTCTCTCATCTTATATTTATCCTAACTTTGAAATCTTTCCTCTGTCCGGACTGTGCTGCTCCCTACTGGTTGCCATAAGCCGTTGGGAGTCCATAAGGTAGCAGCCTTTGCTGACAATTTGATCTTTTCCATCACAGATCCACTCACCTCTTTACCAAATCTTTTAAGGCATATGGGGCTATATCCCACTTTGAAATTAACCTAGGAAAGTCTTCCGTCCTTAACATCTTTACAGACCCTGAATCAATCCAAAGCCTTCGGCCCTCCTTTCCTTTTTGATGGACTACCGATGCGATCAGATATCTTCGGCAAACTTCGAGCCACCTCTCCTTAATCTTAAGGACAACTTAAGGACTACTACATTGTCATTCATTAACTCTGCTGTGGTTCAGTCATTGCAGTGCTATCATGTACCTGATAGAAGTCTGAGATGATGGGATCAGCCTCTCTTGTATCTCCAGCACAGGCCCCACTGAAGGTGGAACAGATGGTGCCAAGGGACAGGAGAAACATGAGTTCCTGCGGATATTGATTGCAGAACTTGCAGCTGGAGGTGTAACCTCGGTAAATCAAGCAGGGCATCCACTCAGGAAAAGAGGAGATGCAGGAATGACCAGCTGAGGTTAAGGAAGCACTCCACTGGAAATGCAAGATCTGGGTCTGGATCGAACTGGAGCAGAAAGTGTAGGCAGAGTAATAGCCAGGGTCAGCAATGAGCAGGCGATGAGGTACTGGAACATCAGACAGGGACGTGGTCAGGAGGAAGACGGGATCATAAACCGATGAGCAGAAGGAAAAACAGAATCCAAGAGCAGGTCAATGGCAAGCCGGGTCAGTAACGGATAGCACACAGGACACAGTAGGACACAAGGAAATAGCTGAAGACCAGTCAGCACTGACAGAGCGTAAGAGCCTCCTTTAAATAGTCTGTCTGGTGCCAAAAACTGTGGGCATGCTCCAGCGTACTTGCACCCGTGTGCGCGCATTCTTTCACGCATGTGCGAGCCTATGCTCATTTTTATTAGCAATGTGCCTGTGCTGATTTCTATGAGCGATGTGGCACGCATGCGCATTTCTATGCGCCAGTCGCCATAGAGGAATTCCCTTTCAAGCGCTCTCAAAATGATGGTGCTTCCCTTAGTTCTCTACTTGCTGCAAGCCCTTCCTATATTTCTCCTGCCGCCCAAAGACAAATGAGAGCAACATGTACAACCGAAAGCAGAGTTCCAGTCGTAATTACAAAATAAAGGTCAGCAGCTACAAAAACTGTTAACTTTTTTAAAAAAATGGACACTCACCTGTTCCTTGATTCTGCAGTGTCCTCACACTGGCTGGGTTGGCCAACTGTCCTGTCTTCTGGCTTCACAGCTGGGTGCCCACTGCACATGTGCAAGTAGCGCTGTGCTTTTTGAATGGTCCATTGTCTTCTGGGACCTGTCACATGTCCCAGAAGACCACGGTGAGGGAGAGGACAACCTCCACTTCTAATCGCCTAGGCGATTGTAGCAGAAGTGGGAGGGGGTACCTGTTAAATTCAGGTACCCCCTCCGCTCCCCAAAGATGCCAATCCTTAACGGGGAGTGAGGGAAAAAGCCTTAGAGCGGAACTTACCCTTTTGGGTGGAGCTCCGATTTAAGGCCCCCTTCAGATATGTCCATTCTCCTGCATTGCATCGAAAAAGCCCATCCATTAGATTGAGCTGCCTTTGTGCCACAATAGATGAAGAATGAACATCCCTGCACCTTATATTTCCATTGCAGTGCAAACAATGCATGGCAGTAATTCTACTGTGTGTTGTGGTACACTGCAAGGTGGGTGTATTGCCTTAGTTCACTGGAAGCCATTGAAAATGAATGGTACCATAATGCAGTACAGCATGCAAGGGGCCATCACCAAATTGGAATGGGGTGTAAATCATTTATCTATCTATCTATCTATCTATCTATCTATCTATCTATCTATCTATCTATCTACCTACCTACCTACCTACCTACCTATCTATCTATCTATCTATCTATCTATCTACCTATCTAATTCTGCATAAACTCTGATAAGGGGGAAAGAGGGTTTTTGGACAGAATGACATATATGACATTTCTGGAAAATATTGTCTATATGCTTCTTTATCACTGAAATCTGTCATGGACAGTGCAAAGAGATCATTCAGTGTGGCAACAGTTCAAGTGTATGTAGTACACGTCTCTTTTGAATCAGTCTCTTATGGGCTACTGTTGTAATTAGTAGTATTCCCAGTTTGGTTTAAAATCTCACAAGGGTCAGTATTGCTGAAAGAAACTGCTTCTACCATATGTTGATATATTGCTTCCAGCCTATGTAAAACCATTGAACTGTAAGGTTCCAAATGTATTAGTATAATGGTGAAAAAAATCAGGCCTATGTTTAAAAGGGATATTTCTTGGTTGGTTGGTGTAGGGGAAGATACATAGTGGTTCCTTGACTATTTTGCCTTTTTGTAATCCCTTTCCTCAATGGCCTTTTCTTCTTCTCCCAACAAATGGATTGTTTCAAGCCAGAATGTTTACTAGTGAAATATAAGTATGGTCTTTAGGTGGCAGTGTTGCATCAGGTCATTAGTAATGGTCTCTGTTGGAAGAGGCTGTATAGGAGATGGTTCAATATTCAGTGGACTGTATTTGTTGTGGGTTGAAACATTGGTCTGAACAGTAAAAATCAGTCTGTATATGCAGTAAAGCATGTTTGTAATACTCACTGTGGAACCTAAGGGGTTAATCCTCCGCATTGTGTAAAAAGGTTGTTTGATCCTGTCTTCTCTGGTCCTCCCCTGTTTCCACAGTCCCCAATACATCTGTCCAGACAGAGGTCGGGTTTTGCATCCTTGTAGGTCAGTGATAGGAGAATGAAAATTTATACTACAAGCTTTAACCAGTGCTCTACTGGACACTGATAGAAGTCACAAGACTGCTTCACTTGCTGATGATAAAAGGTATTTAGCAGTTTATATTTACTAAAATAATTGCATTTCCATGCTCTGTGTACTGTGGGAGTCCAGATATATTAAATGGAGTGTCCTGAGTTTAGTAATACTTTAAATGCTGTGGAAATTGTTAGCTGTTGACTGTGGGCACTGATGGTTTCTGTTGGTGCCCAGGTGAGGTTTTTCTTTGCTTGTGTAGTATTAGTTGTCACATTGGAGGGCTGTGTAAGTGCCTTGTGTGTTCCTTGACTTCCCCATTTAGTAAGGAATTCAAGGGGGACCGGAGTAACTGTTCCAGTTTGTTGGAGGGGGTTGTGAAGAATTTCTGGACTTGATAGTCCTTAATATCACTATCTAATTTCTTATGTTTGGTGATTAAAGCGATAGTAAAGTCTTTTTGATTTATACCTACAGGTACAATGAAGGAAATAAGTATTTGATCCCCTGCCGATTTTGAATGTTTGCCCACTCACAAAGAAATGATCAGTCTAAAAATCGAATGGTAGGTGTATTTTACCACTGAGAGACAGAATAGCAACAAAAAATTCAAAAGAAATGCATGTCTAACAAATTATGCTCAGTACTGATCATTCAAAATCCTTAAGGGATTCTCTAGCATGGTTTGGATGTCTTTTTTTACATTTCGTATGTTTCCTTTCTGTCTTTGTATGCGAATGCTGGAAACCAATTTTTAGGTGCAAAATTCCATGCCTTCTCTCCACTATGTGAGGAGATCTCTATCCAGAAAGTCACACATTTTTAGTATCTGCAGATAGGTCTGCATATATATTTTTTTGAGAACATTAATGTCCCATCATTGTGCTAATTTATGATTGATTCTGTTCTGGAGTTGTAAAAAATATTTTCTCATTGTGATCTTGTATTCTTTAGTATGCGGGGGAGGGGGCTTATTCACTTTTGTTGTGGCAGAATCACCTTCTGCTTAGAGATAAGGAGATGAATTGTCCAATTCTTGGATCTAGAAATTTTTCATGAGGAAAACAGGATCCAAACAAGAAATCATTTTAAGCCCATCGGTGGGATATTTTTCAAGCTAAGAAGTGTTCCAAAGGTAGGACTATATTTCACATAGCAAGATTCTAAAGAGAAATTTGAAAAAGAATATAAAGGAAAACATTTTGAAGAATCATTCCAGCTATATCTTTGTAAGAGCCCCACTACCAACAATAAACATAAAGTACAGTTTATCTCAATGTTCAATACCCAGCATAGACTCATTGATAAAACTATTATCATGAACAGGCATATTTTTCTACAGGATCCTTTCCTGGGCCCTTCACTACCACCTAGACTGAAGTTGATATGCAAGTGAGCTCCAAACATAATGGCTAAGATATCTCCTAGGAAAAGACGTTCCTCCAAAACCCTCGCAATGTCCATTTTTTTCACAACCCAAAAGGCACATTTAGCTGCAAGAATCCTAAAGTGGAAACCGTAGGTTTTTCCTAACTCTGCTTAAACCTGCTCCCACCACCATTTTAACTCCTAACTCCCCTGCGAAAGGAAGATATAGTACTTACCTATTCTGAGGACGCTCTGGTCTGGTCATGTCATCAGCTCCCTGCGGCAGCTTCAGGGGAGAGGAGGGACAGCTGATGACGGATGTCCCATAGTAAGCCTATGAGTGAAGTCACTGCACAGGCATTTCAGCTGTTGTTGCTGATCTCTTCTCTCCCTTAAAGCCGGCTGCTGAGGAGATCACGTGACCGGACTGGAGCGCCCTCAGAATAGGTAAGTATAGACATCTTCCTTTCACAGGTTAGTTAGAACAGGAGTTAGAATGGGGTGGGAGCAGGTTTAAGCATAGTTATGAAAAGCTTGTTCTTCCACTTTAAGTGCAAAACCCGTGCCTTCATTACGCATGGTCAGTGTTCTTCTACAATCATTTTGGTAAAAGCCACTCCAAATTATGAACAATATATGAACTATGGAATATGTCTTTTATAAATTACCTGCCTCTGTGGCTTGCTATATATAGGGCGCACAACAAAAACCCTAAGATGAATGATCAAACTCTGCTTAATGCTAATAAATTAGATTCAATTAAGCCAGTCAAACTGTGTTTAAAAAAACAGCCATGCACACAAATATCTGAATACTCCAATATCAAAATAACATACATTAGTGTGAAAAACTTGTAGACAGGTGTGAAAAATTCTGTAAATAAGAATATTTTCAGAAATAGAAATAGTTTATTTTTATCAACTACCAAACGTTTCCCTGGCCAACCACTGCATCTACGGTCCTCAGTGTTGCCCATTTCCTTGTGCTTCTTCAAAAGAGCTTGAACAGCACATCTTAAAACCCTAGTCTGCTTTGAAATCCTTGCCTGGGAGAGACCTTGTTGATGCAATATAACTACCTTGTGACGTAAAACTGTCTTCTACAACCTCACCTTAGTAGCTGAGTTTGGCTGTTCCTCACCCAGTTTAAGCCTCCTACATAGCTGTTTGTATCATTACTGTGTTTCAACCTATATATAAAATTGATAATCATTAGCACCTGCTTGGTCTAACTGGTTAATTATACACCTAAAAACAATAAAGCGGTAGATCCCAATCTGGTTAGGTTTGGTGCCACATTCCATAGGTATATTCAAAAGGGAAATAGCAAGGAATGAAGGACATTTCATGTGGTTGTTCCATGTATTCATTTGTTGTTAGAGATATGGCTTGTATATTTCCTCCTGTAGCTTCACAGTCCTCCAGCCTTCCAGTATGTTTACCCTTTCCATTGGTGACTTGATGGCCATACTACCAAATATTCCTGGTTTCCATCTATTTGGATGTGGAGGTCCCATTCCTGCTTTTCCTGATATATTATTAGTGGGAAACTCTTACAGTGTCCTTTGTGCTTCAGTGGTTTTGACCCAACTGGTTTTATGGGTCTGGTTGCTTCTCCCCCTCAAGGAAAAATATGTTTACCATGTAACCATTGGTCCTAACACATCACTGGGATACACATCCCCCTGTTGAAGACACATACCAAGAATTGAAATGTGTTGGGATTTCATACATGTTATTGTATCTCATTGTGGTTTCATACATATGATTACGGACCAATTTTTGTATGCTTGGTGTTTTTTTTGCATTTTAACTAATTATGATATTTTGGTTTTAATTCTCTCTGATTATTTGGTGCCTTTAAAGTAAAAATTTTTTGCTATTTCCCTTTTTATCCACTTAAAGACCGCCCTATAGCAGTTTTACTGCTACGGGGCGATCTGTCTGTGCAAAGTCAAGTACACTCACTGGCCAATTTATTAGGTACACCTTGCTAGTACCGGATTGTACCCCCTTTTGCCTTCAGAACTGTCTTAATTCTTCAAGGCATATATTCAACAAGGTGTTGGATACATTCCTTAGAGATTTTAGTTCATATTGACATGAAATCTGTAGTTCCTGCAGATTTGTTGGCTGGACATCCATTATATGAATCTCTCATTCCACCACATCCCAAAGGTGCTTTTTTGGATTGAGATCTGTTGGCTCTGGAGGCCATTGGAGTACAGTGAGACGTTTCCTGGAACCCGCAGATCATCGAGCAGGGAGGAACAACAGAGATCTGCCTATATTTACATAGGCAGAGATTTAGAGATATAGATGTACCACTTTAATGCTTTAGGCGGGGTAGCCTATTTTAATAAGCTCAAAGATCTCACCTGGTGGTTTTTTTTTAATATGTAAAATCACATATTTTTATTATTCCCTTTGGGAGAAAAATGTAATATCCGTGGATGGTGACATATACAATCACTGAAAACAAGAGATCCCTGTGCTCAAATCCATACAGCTAGTGCATGCATTTATCCATCAGGTGCTAAAGGGGTGTAACCACATTAACTCTAGAAATTCTGAAGGACCCTCTGCACACTGGTATATACCCTTTCAAGCAAACTATGCAACAAATAGGGATATTTGGTTCACACATATTGCAATACATGTTTAAGCTGGCCAACTGCGTCAAAGTAATCCCTCTATGGCCAGTCCTACTCTGCCCTGCCTACGCAAGTGCTACTGTGGACACAATGCTAACATAGGGGAAAAGACACAATGGGGAGAGCTACAAGGTTCAGGTCTGGCTACTGACCCAACAATACAACAAACAAGAGATCCCTGTGCTCAAATCCATACAGCTAGTACATGCATTTATCCATCAGGTGCTAAAGGGGTGTAACCACATTAACTCTAGAAATTCTGAAGGACCCTCTGCACACTGGTATATACCCTTTCAAGCAAACTATGCAACAAATAGGGATATTTGGTTCACACATATTGCAATACATGTTTAAGCTGGCCAACTGCGTCAAAGTAATCCCTCTATGGCCAGTCCTACTCTGCCCTGCCTACGCAAGTGCTACTGTGGACACAATGCTAACATAGGGGAAAAGACACAATGGGGAGAGCTACAAGGTTCAGGTCTGGCTACTGACCCAACAATACAACAAACAAGAGATCCCTGTGCTCAAATCCATACAGCTAGTACATGCATTTATCCATCAGGTGCTAAAGGGGTGTAACCACATTAACTCTAGAAATTCTGAAGGACCCTCTGCACACTGGTATATACCCTTTCAAGCAAACTATGCAACAAATAGGGATATTTGGTTCACACATATTGCAATACATGTTTAAGCTGGCCAACTGCTATGTTAGCATTGTGTCCACAGTAGCACTTGCGTAGGCAGGGCAGAGTAGGACTGGCCATAGAGGGATTACTTTGACGCAGTTGGCCAGCTTAAACATGTATTGCAATATGTGTGAACCAAATATCCCTATTTGTTGCATAGTTTGCTTGAAAGGGTATATACCAGTGTGCAGAGGGTCCTTCAGAATTTCTAGAGTTAATGTGGTTACACCCCTTTAGCACCTGATGGATAAATGCATGCACTAGCTGTATGGATTTGAGCACAGGGATCTCTTGTTTGTTGTATTGTTGGGTCAGTAGCCAGACCTGAACCTTGTAGCTCTCCCCATTGTGTCTTTTCCCCTATGTTAGCATTGTGTCCACTGTAGCACTTGCGTAGGCAGGGCAGAGTAGGACTGGCCATAGAGGGATTACTTTGACGCAGTTGGCCAGCTTAAACATGTATTGCAATATGTGTGAACCAAATATCCCTATTTATTGCATAGTCTGCTTGAAAGGGTATATACCAGTGTGCAGAGGGTCCTTCAGAATTTCTATATACAATCACTGAATACACATTAAAACCAATGAAAAACATGCAATCCGGATTGCAACATTGAATATTTCTAGTGGTATTCACTTTGACTGGTTGAGATCTACAGCAGCATATTAGCAAAGATAGCCAAAATTCAGCCGTTTATCACAAGGCTTTATGTTGTACACATATATATCCTGCATATGCAATGATAGCAGTGAGACAAAAAATTAGCCAAGTATATAGCTGGATATGCATAATCATGATCATTAGATGCGTGAGAACTGCAAAAAAATGCAAGTTGAAAAAAAAAGAAATGAGTATGTCCATTTGTAGAATGCAGGAAGGAGTTCCCATGGAATTATACAGTGTTGAAAGATTCATACTGTCCCATGTTCCTTCATAGCTTGAATACTGTGTGGTTTAAGCCTCCATATATCATGAAAATATGTAGATATCTTTATCCCTTCTGGGTATTCCTCCAGATAAACATCATGGCAAATGTATTGTGAAGCTGAGAATAAATTGCAAAACTTCAGATGAGGTATGCAGTAACATTTAACGATGTTTTAACAGTGCACCACACTCACCACCATTATACTGCCTAATGACCTAGCCTTTTCCCAGGAAATAGATTCTCAGCCGATTGAGACTTGATTGTCATGTTGTAGATATAGAGTGGATTATTCACACAGTTCCCGTTAGGGTAATGATCAAACCTCATATCATGAATATTCCTTGTGCAGAGTTCCCGCCAGATCATGAGGCATATCGCATGGTGCAATAGCATGGCCGCTCTCACCAGTCCATGGTGTTGTCCATGTGGGACGTTGCTTCAGGGTGTGATGACGTCAGTACGTTACATTGACGCGTTTCGTCCGCCAATCAGTGCAGAGTTCTTCAGAATAGGGAAGAGACAGTGAAGACTTCTTAAATACCCTGTACCTTAATTGGAAATAATGTACAGCTCCCCCTAGTGATCAAAAGTCATCATGACACATTCAAAAAGATTAAAGATGTCAGTATATCAGTAAGAGTAAATAATCCACCCTAATGGAAGAATTATTTTAACATGGCAAATATTTATAATTACTCAATTTCAATCCAAAAATACCTTGAAATTAAGTTCAATATTTAAACCTTTTGGAACCAAAGTTTCAAAAGTGTATATCCAGAATTTTTCTTTCTGTAATAATAATTTGTCAAAATCACCTTGTCTTGGGGAGATGTTAAGGGAAAAGATACCTTTTACCGTAAAGCCATCAATTCATCCATTATGGACTTCTTTGAAATGTTGAGCTAATGTATTTTCTCTACCATTTTCTTTGGGTTTATGTTTAGATTTAATATCTCTAAGATGTTCACCTATGCAAATTCTTAATTGATGTTTTGTTTTCCCTATATATAGTTTTTTACATGGACATTCAATCATATATATGACCTTGGAACTAGAACAATTAATGAAATTATGGATATTGTAAAATTTAGTTCTCCCTGAGTTTGGAAATGTCAGATACCGCCTGACGTTACCTTTAGCAATCCACAGGACAGGATTCACCAGAGTGCGGAGTCTAAGCCCCAGTCTGCTTGTTCACCAGAGCCCCTGATGGTGGGGATGGACTTGGAGCAGACAGTGACCAGGTCGCAGTGCCTGAGTACACCCTCCCGTGGTAGAGGGATCCGCCAGAGGTATATACTTGGTAGAGAGCCTGACGTGAAGAGGCGGAAAGGCCTGAGCAGTGATAACCGGATCCGTGCGGGATGGATGGATGGCAGAGTGGTAAGCGTGGTCAGACGGGCCGGTTCGGTAACAGAGGGGTCAGCGCGGTACAAGGCAGCAGGCAAAGAGTAGTCAGGTCACTCGCCGAGTTCGGTAACAGGAGTTCAGATCAATAGGAATATCCAGGAGAGTAGTCAAACAAGCCAGGGGTCAGAGCAGGAGATAGCCAGCAGAGGTCAGGATCAAGCAGAGTCAGCAACAAGTCAATCAGCAGATACACAGGAACAGGATAAATAGACCATACGGCAACTAGTGTCTGTGCAGAGCTGGTTTAAATAGGGTGCCCTGCACCGTCTCTGGTGCCAGGCATGAGCCCAGGTCCTAGCGCCAGTGGATTAGGTCGCATTGGCGTTCTGCGCATGCGCAGATCCGTGCGCCGTCGCGCTTGCTGACAGGAAAGTTCTTAGTTTTATCCACATGTGTGCAAATTTGGCAATGTCAACATGGAAACATACCAGATAGTGTAGGTTGTTCATTTAGCCAGTTACTTGATATTGGTTTTCTATATTCTGATCTTACTAGTAGGTCATTTAAATTGGCTGCCCTACATGCCACCATTGAAGGTTTTTCTTCCACCATGTTAGCTATAATATAATTAGCTGTTAGTACATGCCAATGCTTTAGCATTGTATTTTTTACATCTTGCAATTGTTGTCCAAATTTAGTAATGAACCGAATAGGTCCTTTGAATTTTGAAGTTTGATCTTGTGACCTTATGTCAAGTAGATTTTCTCTATGGGGTTGTGTTGCTCTCCCTTTTGCTTTTCTAAGTGTTCTATGGGGATATCCTCTATCTCTAAAATGTTTATACATAGATGTAGCTTCATTTTGAAATTGTGTTATGTTTGAGCAATTTCTTCTAATTCGGAGGAATTGTCCATTTGGGATGCCTTGTTTTAAAGTAATTGGATGATGACTTGTAGCATGAAGCAAAGTATTTGCTGCTGTTTCTTTTCTAAAGGTTTGGGTAACTAAATGATCATATTCGTTAGTTATCATAAAGTCAAGAAAGAGAAGTTCAACTTTACTATAATTACATGTCAGGTGACTATTCCTGTCATTCAAATTTAGATCCTTAATAAATTCAATAAGTTGGTCCTCCGATCCTTTCCATAATATTAATACATCATCAATAAATCTTAACCATTGTAAGGCATGATTAGTATATCCTGGCATCTGATAGACAATTTGTTTTTCCCATAGGCCCAGATGTTAACAGGCATATGCCGGTGCCCATGGGGCTCCCATAGAAGTTCCTCTAATCTGTTGTAATTAATACCCATCAATTGAAAACAATTATGATTGAGCATAAAATCTAATAGATCAATAATAAACTCATTTTGTGTCTCCATTCCAAGGTAATGTAGATTAAGAAAATGGGACGCCGCTATTATTCCCCATTTATGTGGAATAGAGGTGTACAGTGATTCTACATCTATTCCTACTAAGAGGGTTCCTTCTGGTACTGTTAAATTTCTTATTTTACATAGGACATCCCCAGTATCTTGAACATAAGAGGGTAGTTTCTGTGGATTTTTATGAATTTTTGGAATTATATAAAAAGTAGGGAGATTATATATTTCTGTTGTAAATAAACTGAATTCTGATTTCGTTAGTAAATTTGCCTCATAGGCATAAAAAATTTTTTATTGAGAATTTCAATTATCCTTTCAAAGGGAATTTCCTGAAAGTATTACTATCATTAATTTGTCTTTTGACTTCTTCATAGTCCTTACTATTCAGTAACACCACATTACCTCCTTTATCACTCCTTTTAATTACTATATTGGGGGCATTTTTTAACTCAATTAAGGCCTTTCTTTCTCCATTGGTTAAATTATCAGGGAAATTCCTATTCCAGTTTATTTTCTTGAGGTCTGTATGTACTATTTCCAAAAAGAGGCTAGTCCATTTGTTATCATTAATATTGGGCATTTTTGGGGATTTTATCCACAATCTAGATTTCCTTTTCCATTTATTAGTTTCACAGTCAGAGGAATCAATTCCATTTAAATTGTTCTCTTCCAGTAGATCAATGAGGGTTTGAAGGTTTTGTTCATCTTGATCTTGGCTATCACTTTTTTGTGATTCAGATGAATCATATGTAATTCGTAATAAAATGTTTCTCAAAAATAGATTTATATCTTTATAAACCTCAAATTCACTCATTGTTTCTGCTGGAGAGAAAGATAAACCTTTTTCCAATAGTTTTTTATGGTCAGGATTAAGTTGAAATTCAGATAGATTTATTACTTTAAGATCCTCAGTTTCCTCATTTATAAGACTGTCAGAGCTTATTGAGCCTTCTGACTTCTGGTCCGTCCTATTGCATTGGTTTTGACTATGGTAGGTTTGCTTCCATTTTCTTTGTTTCTGGTAATTCCTTGGGTATTTTGATCTTGTCTTATCCCTTGTTCTGGGTTCCCATTGGACATGTCTAAAAAATTAACAGATCTTTTATTGTGGGCATTGTCTTCCTCACTATCTGAAGATTGAAGACCCTTTTTATTGAGAATATATAATCTATTTCTATATCTACTTCTTCCTCTATTGTTAGTAAGATCAAAAATGTCCCCCTTACTCCAATCTTCCATGTCCCTTTTAAATTTTTGTTGTTTAGTAGCAAGTAGATTTTTTCAATTTCCTTTTTAAGGAGGTCGTGGCGCTTATTAAATTCAGGGTCATCCCTAAAAGGTTCTAGAGATTCAATGCTAGCTGAAATTTGTGATGAGAGTTCTGTTAATTGTACTTTTTCCTCATTAACAATTAGTGCTGCATGACCACGCAATTGTCAGTTAAAGTAACACAGTGTCGTATTGCAAAAAATGGCCTGGTTAGGAAGAAGGGGTAAATCTTCCGGAACTGAAGTGGTTAAAGCGGTAGTAAACTGTCTATGTTTATGTTTGATGTCATCAAGTACTGCTCACTAGAATATCTCATAAATGGTGTACGTTTAGGAGATATTCTTTTTACCTACAGGTAAGCTTTATTTTAGGCTTATCTGTAGGTAAAATGAATGTCTCCTAAATGTCCACCATATATGAGATATTCAGTGAGTAGCAGCTGGTGACATCAGCGGCGCATGCACTCTGAAGGAATGGCATACCTGTGCTGTTCCTTCAGAGCTCTGTGCCCGAGGCATGTGTGGGAGTGGTATCATCGTGGCTCAGTGAGTCAGACGGCCGGAGCCTGCGAACCTGGAAGGAAGACCAGGTGAAGATGGAAGCCTTGTCAGCTGTAACAGCATGCCGCTAGAGCACTTAGTTTTAAGGTAAGTCTTTCATAGTGTGCTATTATGCAATGCATACTAGCACATTATATTACCTTGCAGGTGGAAACCTGTTTTTTTTTTTTTTTTTTTAAGCTTTACTACCAGTTTAATTATACACCTACCTGTAATCTTACAAAATCACCGACTTTGTGCAAGTGTACAAAGTGTGCAAGTGTAAGAATTGATACTGTTTTGAAGCCAAAGGGCAGTCACACCAAATATTGATTTAATTTAGATTTATCTTCTGTTCGTTCACTTTGCAGTTTGTAAATTGATAAAAAAATAAATAAAATATATATTTTAGAAAGCATTTTTACTTTACAGCTTTTCTACACACTTGCCTAAAACATTTTAACAGACAATCCTCAGAAGACATTTTGTGGGACGAAACGTGAAAGGCGGATCTCAGATGAGCAGCAGTGCTACTGTGAACTGTCTATTACTATCCACATTTGTCAGTATATGTCAGTGTTTTTAATAAAAATTGGAGTAAGAAATACTATACTATGTAGCCTCTTCTGTTCGTCTCAGCATCCAAGATTTTATATTGTGGCTTGTGATAATTACTGCTGCATATTGATAAAAGCCATCCATCCTCCTCGAGACCAGTATAAGGAAGTTTGGTTTAGTTTGTGGTCATTACCATTACAGAGAGAGCTAGCTAATCCTGCCTGAAATCAGTTGAAATCACTGTATGGCTTCCCTTGCAACAAGGTCTTATTTTCTGATAGGGAGATAGGAGGTCTTATTTACTGATAAGGAGATCCGCTGGGTGGTGTTGTAATCACTGGATGTGGTGAAAAAAATTTCAAGAATGTACTTTATCACAGTGGACCTTTTTTCCGTGATTACGTTGGGTATTTTACATTACTGGTTCATATTTTGATGGTCAAGATTGTATTTGTATACAGAGCAGCACATTTTTTTTGTATATATAAAAACCCTAAGATGCTGCTTCGGACAGCACAGACACAAAATTGAAGCCGGCCTTCTCAACCACATTGTGTCACAACATTTTTCCAGGAAACATGGCAGATCTATGAAAGGCTTCACTGTGTTTGAACATATTCCTGATAATACCGCCCAAGCCAAGAGATTCAGAAAGCTGTGCAACCAGTCCTAGACTCTGTTCATATATAGATATTTTGAATCACAGGAGGAATCATCACAATTCTGCCCGAGATTTAAAAACACGCTGTTGTCAGAACTTTAGCTCTGAAAAAAATAATCAGTATATAATTTATGAAAACAGGCGGGATCTAGAATTAAGGAGATTCCCCACTAATTTTCATAAATCAACCGATAACCCCAGCCCTTTATCTGAGCTAATTTGAAGACGAAATAAAAAGCAATAATGTGCAAAAATAAATATTTTTTAAATAATAAAAATCAGTGCAAAATGGTAATTAAAAATATAATTGGTGACGATAAATAAATCAAAATAGCAGTTCATTTATCTAAACAAAAATAATAGTTAAAAATGCAAACCAGCAAATATTATCAAATACTAATGAAATAGGACCAACTGTCTAAAAAATGCAGCATAGGAAACTATCAGCAACTCAGCAGAATATGACAAAGGATATGCAAATTGACCATGTTATCTCTCCCTGCACCCAGATATTCAAAACTCAAAGTTTACACTGCGCATGAACTAATTTAGAATATCATACACAGGACTATCCAATAAGTTTAGAATCTGATGTCAAGAACTAATTTCCAGTAAGTAGTCTATTTTGTTATATATACTCAACTAAACCATTGACTAGAAGCTGAAATAAGCTTTGGGGATATTCCAAAGAGAATCCTCCCCCCCTCCGAAGATTCAAATGAAGATAATTTATACTGCCGTTAAAAGTATTCCAAATCAACTCCAGTGCTAACCATTATTATTATTATACAGTATTTATAAAGCGCCAATAGTTCACTCAGCGCTGTACATTACAAAGGGGGACAGAACATGTGACAGAACAATACCAATACAATGCAAAACATGAGGGGATCGAGGGCCCTGCTCTTTCGAGCTTACAATCTAGAAGGGATGGGATAGTGGTACAGGAGGAGATAGCTGTGGGGGATGGAGTGGTAGGAAGAGTGGAGGAGGTCAGCAAGTTAGCAGGGGGTGAGGTAGGCTTCCCTGAAGAGATGGGTTTTCAGGGTGCGCCTAAAGGAGAGGAGAGTAGGTGATAATCTGATGGGTTGGGGAAGGGAGTTCCAGAGGATGGGTGACACCCTGGAGAAGTCCTGGAGGCGGGCATGGGAGGAGGAGACCAGGGAACTAGAGAGAAGGAGGTCTTGTGAGGAGCGGAGTGTGCGTGCTGGGCGGTACTTGGATATTAGGTCAGTGATGTAGTTCGGGGCAGTATGGTGGACAGCTTTGTACGTCAATGTTAGGATTTTAAATTTGATCCGTTGCGCAATCGGAAGCCAGTGGAGGGATTGGCAGAGGGGGGTGGCGGAAATGGAGCGGTTGGAAAGGTGAATGAGTCTGGCAGCCGTATTCAGGATCGACTGAAGCGGGGATAGCCAGCGGCGAGGCAGGCCAGTGAGGAGGGAGTTGCAGTAGTCGAGTCGTGATATGATGAGGGAGTGGATGAGCTGTTTAGTGGTTTCTGGGGTTAGGAACGTGCGGATTTTGGCGATGTTGCGGAGGTGGAGTCTGCACGAGTTTGTTAAAGATTGGACTTGGGGCTGGAAGGATAGGTTGGAGTCCAGAATGACACCAAGTACTCTGGCCTGCAGAGCGGGTTTGTTATTGGCGTTGTTGGATGTGATGTAGAAGTCAATGGGGGGTGGGGTTCGGGCTGGGGGGAAGACAAGGAGCTCGGTTTTGGAGAGATTCAGTTTAAGGAAGTGGAGCGACATCCAATCTGATATGTCGCTCAGTAGGTGTGTGATTTGGGCAGAGACCGAGGGGGTGAGGTGGGGGGTTGAGAGATAGATTTGTGTGTCGTCGGCATAGAGGTGGTAGTTGAAGCCGTGAGAGTGTATGAGTTGGCCAAGGGAGGAGGTGTAGATGGAGAAGAGAAGGGGCCCAAGGACAGAGCCTTGAGGGACCCTAACAGAGAGGGGGAGTGAGGGGGAGGTGGTAGCATTATAGGTAACGCTGAAAGAGCGTTGTGACAGGTAGGATGAGAGCCAGGAGAGAGCAGAATCTCTGAGGCCGAGGGAGTGTAGTATTTTTAGGAGGAGGGGGTGGTCAACTGTGTCGAAGGCCGCAGAGAGGTCAAGGAGTAGGAGCACTGAATAGTGGCCATTAGCTTTGGCGGTTAGAAGGTCGTTGAAGAGTTTGAGTAAGGCGGTTTCGGTGGAGTGTAGGGGGCGGAAGCCAGACTGTAGGGGATCGAGGAGGTTGTTGTTGTTGAGGTGAGAGCATAGGCGGGTGTAGACGAGGCGCTCGAGGAGTTTAGATGTAAGTGGGAGCAGGGAGATGGGTCTGAGGTTGTTCGGGTCATTGGGGTCCAGGGAGGGCTTTTTAAGTATGGGGGTGATGTGTGCATGCTTCAGTGGGGAGGGGAAAGTGCCGGAGGAGAGGGAGAGATTAAAGATGTGGGTGAGGGAGCGTAGGATGGAGGGGGAGGGAGGTCGTAGGAATTGTGAGGGGATAGGGTCGAGGGGGCAGGTGGTGAGGCGGGCATCAGAGAGGATCTTGGAGACTTCCTCGATGGTAGTAAGGTCAAAGGTGTGGAGTGTTGGGGGAGCTTCAGTATGAGGAATGTAGGGTGGGGTGGGAGTGGAGGTCAGAGCAGTGGTGGGGCCGTGGGAGAGGGGTGATGAGGGGGTAGCTGAGTGAGGGGGAACGGGGTTGGAGGGAGTTTGAGCAGTGACGAAGTCCCTGCGGGTAATGTCGAGGGGGAGGGGGGATGAGGGGGTAGCTGTGTGAGAGGGGACGGGTTGAGAGGGGGTGTGAGTTGCGGCAATGTCCTTGCGAATTGTGTCAATCTTGTTTTTGAAGTGATTGGCAATCTCAAGGGCGGTGAGTGAGGTGCTGGGTGGAGGTGGGGGTGGAGAGAGTAGAGAGTTGAAGGTGGAGAAGAGTCGGCGAGGATTGGAGGAGAGGGCCTTGATGAGGGTCAGGAAGTAGGCTTGTTTGGCTGCGTGGAGGGAGGAGGTGTAGGTGCGGAAGACAGATTTGTAGCAGGTGAAAGCTTGTTGGGATTTTGTTTTGCGCCATAGTCGCTCCAGGGCACGACTGCGTCGTTTGAGGGTTTTGGTGTGATCAGTCTGCTAGGGCTGGAGCGGTCGGAGTCTGATGTTGCGTGTGGTTAAAGGCGCTAGTGAGTCAAGGGCTGCTGACAGCGCGTTGTTGTAGGCAGTCATAGCCAAGTCGGGGCAGGACAGGGGGAGGATGCGGTCGTGGAGTTGATCAGCTGCAGAGTGGAGGGGGGCAGGGTTAAGGTTGCGGAGGTTACGGCTGGTAGTAGTGTGACATTTGGGGGGGTAGGCGTTGGAGGACGAGGAGATAGAGAAGGTGATCAGGTTGTGGTCAGAGAGAGGGAAGGGGTGTTAGTGAGGTTGTGGGGAGCGCAGCGGTTGGAGAAGACAAGATCAAGGATATTACCGTCGGAGTGGGTGGTGGATTGTATGCACTGTGCAAGTGCAAAGGAGGAGGTTAAGTGGAGGAGACGGGCTGTGTCTGGGTTGTCAAGGTTGACAGGGATGTTGAAATCCCCAAGAATGATGGTGGGTAGCTCAGAGGAGAGGAAGAAGGGTAGCCAGGAGGAAAAGTCATCCAGGAAGCGGGGTATGGATCCAGGAGGCCGGTATATCACAGCAATCTTCAGGGGGGTTTGGGAGAATAGTCAGACGCAGTGGGCCTCGAAGGAGGAGAAGGATAGGGAGGGGGGGTTTGGGAGGACTTGGAAGGTGCTCTGCGGTGACAGGAGCAGACCAACCCCACCACCTTTACGACCGTTAGGTCTGGGTGAGTGGGTCCAGGTGAGACCTCCATAGGAGAGTGCAGCAGGGGAGGTAGAGTCAGTGGGCTGGATCCAGGTTTCCGTGATCGCCAGGAGGTTGAGGGAGCGAGAAACAAAGAGGTCGTGGATGGCGGTAAGCTTGTTGCACACCGAACGGGCGTTCAGGAGTGCACATGAAAATGGGGGGGAGATTTTAGGGAGCAGGGGGACAGATACTAGGTTGCGGGGGTTGCGGTAGGACATGGAGGCGGGAGGGTGTTGTGCGGGTGAGGGAGGTGGTGGAGGGCCAGGATTCGGGGAGATGTCTCCCGCGGCTAGGAGGAGGAGAAGAGTGAGAAAGGTGGCATGGGAGCGGGATGTGCAGGAGCGTGAGAAACTCCTAGTGGAGGTGTTCGGGTCAGTGGGAGAGTGGAATAATAGGAGGAGGTGGTGGGTGCCATAGAGGGGCGAAGGAAGCAGTGAGGACACAATATACAAATGTTTAGGAGGAGCAGAGGGATATAGTGAATGGATTTTGGGAATGGAGGAGAGGAAAATGAGAAGGAGTAGAAGAGGCATTTTGGGGGGTGATGAGAGCAGTAGTAGGGAGATGATAGCAATGAGGGGGAGATGTGCAAGTTTTGGGGTGGAGCAGAGGGGTAAAGAAATGAGATTTGGGAACAGAGGATAGTAGTATGAAGAGGAGTGTATTATATAAAGGTACACAGAGTGGGACTCAGGCATGTAAGATATGTTTCCCAGGGTGTTTGCTTGCAGTCTGTCCAGCATGCAGTAGAGTTTCTTGCTGTTGTTGTGTCTTTCTGCTGCTTAAGTTCTCCTGCTTTAGTTCAACTGCTGTGTTTAACTGCTTCGCACTCTTTCGAAGCCGCACTCCATCAGAAGCAGCACCCCCATCAGAGACTGTGCCCCCCATCAGAGGTCTCCCCCCATGAGCTGATCTAAATTTATAGGGAGATGCTCAAATGAGCATTCAACTCCACCCCAATTAGAAGCTGATAAGGCTCACATGAATAATGGGGGATGTCTCATAGGAACCAGGCTACAGTCGTACTCTGGGTGCAACTGGAGGTGAGGACTGCTCAACATACACACAAATATAAATACACCATTTGTTCTGAATATAACAGGAGTGAATGCGATTTTGAGTTAGGAGTGGAGGTAGGAGAGATGCATTTACCCAGGAGGAAAACAGCAGGAGTCAATGCGTTTGAGTTAGGTGTGGGGATAACCATAGCCGTTATCAAACTAAACGGTTTAGCTGGTATTATAAGCATGCAAGCACACATTGCAATTGTGTCCATTTGTTTTCCCCTTTCTTTTGTTCCCTTCATCCGTCCCCTAACTTTTATCACCCAAAAAACCTACGCAAGCAAAGCTTATCTCACCCAATTATGACATCACTCAATGTGTCTATTTGCTTTACTAAATGATCCCAAGTACCTAAAGCGGGCAATGTAGGATTAGGAATAATTTTTTATTTTTCCTAAACACTCCTGTGCCATGTCAAGAGTTGACCTCTAACATTCAGCTTGTTAGAAGGTTATAAACTTAAGAGGTAGTCACTCTTTTGACAGAACTGGTTAGACAAACTGGTACCAGTGTCACTTAAAATAATGTATCACCTAAGTGATTATGGAAAAAATTTATATCTATACATCTTACAAACCTTTGTCAAAGTAATTTTTACTGAGATTTCTTAATTATCGAATTTCTTCCACTGCATACAGATGTTGAAATATAATAAACTGAAAATAATTATTTATAGTGTTGAAAACATAATATCCAAAATACACTATATTGCCAAAAGTATTGGGACACCCCTCCAAATCCATGGCCACAGGTGTATAAAATCAAGCACCTAGGGATGCAGACTGCTTTTACAAATATTTGTGAAAGAATGGGTCGCTCTCAGGAGCTCAGTGAATTCAAGTGTGGTACCGTGATAGGTTGCCACCTGTGCAATAAGTCCATCCGTGAAATTTCCTTGCTACAAAATATTCCACAGTCAACTGTTAGTGGCATTATAACAAAGTGGAAGCAACTGGGAACAACAGTATCTCAACCACAAAGTGGTGGGCCATGTAAAATGACAGGGCACGGTTGGCACATGCTAAAGTGCACTGTGCAGAGTCAATAGCTAAAGAACTCCAAACTTCATGTGGCCTTCAGATTAACACAACAGTGCACAGAGAACTTCATGGAATTGGTTTCCTTAGCTGAGCAGCTGCATCCAAGCCTTACATCACCAAGTGCAATGCAAGCGTTGGATGCAGTGGTGTAAAGCACACCACCAATGGACTCTACAGCAGTGGAGACATGTTCTCTGGAGTGTCAAATCACACTTCTGTCTGGCAATCCGATAGACGTGTTTGATTTGGCGGGTGCCAGGAGATTGATACTTGCCTGACTTCATTGTGCCAAGTGTAAAGTTTGGTGAAGGGGGATTATGGTGTGGGGTTGTTTTTCAGGGGTTGGGCTTGTCGCCCTAGTTCCAGTGAAGGGAACTCTTAAGGCGTCGGCATAACAAGACATTTTGGACAATTTCAAGCTCCCAACTTTGTGGATGGCCCATTCCTGTTCCAACATGATTGCACACCATTGCCATGGCCAAATCTAGGGGGGTGCTGGGGTGGGCTATGCCCCCCAAATTTCAGCTGCACTCCCCCCAGACAGACTTTATCCAAAATAAACTGTCCGCAGCGGCTCACATAGCCCAGACAGCACACTCCCCCCTCCCCTTCCCTGCATGGACAGGAGAGCAGAGAGTGGATCAATGTGCACTGCCTCCTCCCGCCCCTCTCTTCTTGTCTGCCCTGCTGAGCCTGAGAAGATGTGTGGGCGGGAAATTTCAAGCACTGCAGAGACCAACCTGGGTGAGTGATCTGATCTCTGTACTACAGCTGAATTCTCCCCATCTCCCCCTCCATCTCCCTCCTTCTCTTCCTCCCCCATTTCTCTCCTTCTTCTCTTCCCCCTCCATTTCCCTCCTTCTATTCCTCCTCCATCTCCCTCCTTCTCTTCCTCCTCCATCTCCCTCCTTTCTCTTCCTCCTCCATTTCCCTCCTTCATCTCTCCCCCTCCATCTCCCTCTGTCTTCTCTCCCCCTCCATCTCCCTCCTCCTCTTCCTTCTCCATCTCCCTCCTTCTCTCCCCCATCCATTTTCCTCCTTCTTCTCTCCCCCTCCATTTCCCTCCTTCTTCTCTCCCCTTCCTCCATCTCCCTCCTTCTCTACCTCTCCTCCATCTCCCTCCTCTTCTTCCTCTGTTGCCCTCCTTTTTTTCCTCCTCCATTTCCCTTCTCTCCCCCCTCCATCTCCCCACTTCTTCTCTCCCGTCCTCCGTCTTCTCTACCCCTTCATCTCCCTCCGTCTCTTCCTCCTCCATTTCCCTCCTTATCTTCCTCCTCCATTTCCCTCCATCTCTCCCCACTCCATCTCCCTCCTTCTCTCCTTCTTTCTCTCCCCCCTCCATCTCCCTCTTTCTCTCTCCCTCCCCCCACCATCTCCCTTCTTCTCTCCCCCCCTGCATTGCCTCCCTTCTCTTCCCCCTCCATCTCCCCCTCTTTCTCTCCCCCTTTCCCCTTCCATCTCCCCCCTCCATTGCCTCCCTTCTCTCCCCCCACCATCTCTCCTTCCTTCTCTCCCTCCTTCTCTCCCCCTTCCCCCTCCTCCATCTCCCTCCTTCTTCTCTCCCCCTCTTCCATCTCCCTCCTCCTCTCCCTCCTTCTCTCTCCCCTCCATTTACCTTCTTCTTCTCTCCCCCCTCCATGTGCCTCCTTCTTCTCTCCCCCTCCTCCATCTCCCTCCTCCTCTACCTCCTCCATCTCCCTCCTTCTCTCCCCCCTCCATATCCCTCCTTCTCCCCCACTCAATTTCCCTCCTTCTTCTCCCCCCCTTCCATTTCCCTCCTTTTTCTCCCCCCCTCCATCTTCTTTCTTCTTCTCTCCCCTCTCCATCTCTCTCCTTCTTTCCCCCCTCCATCATCTTTTTTCTTCTCTCCTCCCTCTATCTCCTTCCATCTTCTCTCCCCCCTCTATCTCCCTCCTTCTTCTCTCCCCCCTCTATCTCCCTCCTTCTTCTCTCCCCAATCCATTTCCCTCCTTCTTCTCTCCCTCCTCCATCTCCTTCCTTCTTCTCTCCCCCCTCCATTTCCCTCTTTCTCTCCCTCCTCCATCTTCCTCCATCTCCCTCCCTCTCTTCCTCCTCCATTTCCCTCTTCTTCTCTCCCCCCTCCATCTCCTTCCTTCTTCTTTCCCCCCTCCATTCCCCTCTTTCTCTCCCTCCTCCATTTTCCTTCATCTCCCTCCTTCTCTTCCTCCTCCATTTCCCTCCTTCTTCTCTCCCCCCTCCATCTCCCTCCTCTCCCCCCTCCACATCTCTTCTTCTCCTTTCCCTCCTCCATCTCCCCCCTCCATGTCCCTCCACCAACTCCCTCCTTCTCTCCCCCTCCATCTCCCTTCTTCTCCCCCCTCCATCTCCATTCTTCTTCTCTCCCCCTCCATCTCCTTCCTTCTTCTCTCCCCACCCCCATCTCTCTCCTTCTTCTCTCCTCCCTCCATCTCCCTCCTTCTTCTCACCCCCTCCTTTTTCTCTCCCCCCTCCTTGATCTTCCTTCTTCTCTCCCCCCTCCATCTCCCTCCTTCTTCTCTTCCCCTCCATCTCCCTCCTCCTTCTTCTCTCCCCTTTCTCCATCTCCCTCCTTCTCTACCTCTCCTCCATCTCCCTCCTCTTCCTCCTCCATCTCCCTCCTACCCTTCCTCCTCCATTTCCCTTCTCTCTCCCCTCCATCTCCCTCCTTCTTCTCTCCCCTCCTCCTTCTTCTCTACCCCTCCTCCTTCTCCCTCCGCTTCCTCCTCCATCTCCCTCCTTCTCTTCTTCCTCCATTTCCCTTCTCTCTCCCCTCTATCTCCCTCCTTCTCTCCCCTCCTCCTTCTTCTCTACCCCTCCATCATCTCCCTCCTCTTCCTCCTCCATCTCCCTCCTTCTCTTCCTCCTCCTCCATCTCCCTCCTTATCTTCCTCCTCCATTTCCCTCCTTCTCTCCCCCTCCATCTCCCTCCTTCTCTCCCCCTCCATTTCCCTCCTTCTCTCTCCCTCCCCAAACCATCTCCCTTCTCCCCCCCTGCATTGCCTCCCTTCTCTCCCCCCTCTATCTCTCCTTCCTTCTCTCCCTCCTTCTCTCCCCCCTTACTCCTCCTCCATCTCCCTCCTTCTTCTCTCCCCTCTACCATCTCCCTCCTCCATCTCCCTCCTTCTCTCCCCCCTCCATTTCCCTTCTTCTTCTCTCCCCCTTCCATATCCCTCCTTCTTCTCTCCCCCTCCTCCATTTTTCTCCTCCTCTACCTCCTCCATCTCCCTCCTTCTCTCCCCCTCTATCTCCCTCCTTCTTCTCTCCCCAATTCATGTACCTCCTTCTTCTCTCCCCCCTCCATCTACCTCCTTCTTCTCTCCCCCCTCCATTTCCCTCTTTCTCTCCATCCTCCGTCTTCCTCCATCTCCCTCCCTCTCTTCCTCCTCCATTTCCCTCCTTCTTCTCTCCCCCCTCCATCTCCCTCCTTCTCTCGGGGGGCTTCACCTCTCTTCTTCTCCTCTCCCTCCTCCATCTCCCTCCTTCTCTCCCCCCTCCATTTCCCTCCTTCTTCTCTCCCCCTCCATGTCCCTCCTTCTTCTCTCCCCCTCCTCTGTCTCCCTCCTCCATCTTCCTCCTCCATCTCCCTCCTTCTCTTCCTCCTCCATCTCCCTCCTTCTCTCCCCCCTCCATCTCCCTTCTTCCCCCCCCCTCCATTCCCTCCTTTTTCTCTCCCCCTCTTTCTCCCTCCTTCCTCTCTCCCCCTCCATCTCCTTCCTTCTTCTCTCTCCACCCCCATCACCCTCCTTCTTCTCTCCTCCCTCCATCTCCTTCCTTCTTCTCTCCCCCCTCCATCATCTTCCTTCTTCTCTCCCACCTCTATCTCCCTCCTTCATCTCTCCCCACTCCATTTTCCTCCTCCTTCTCTCCCCCTCCTCCTTCTTCTCTCCCCTTTCCATTACCCTCCTTCTTCTCTCCCCTTTCTCTATCTCCCTCCTTCTTCTCCCTCCTTCTCTTCCTCCTCCATTTCCCTTCTCTCGCCCCTCCATCTCCTTCCTTCTTATCTCCCCTCCTCCTTCTTCTCTACCCCTCCTCCATCTCCCTCCTCTTCTTCTTCCTCCATCTCCCTCTTTCTCATCCTTCTCCTCCATCTCCCTCCTTCTCTCCCCCCTCCATTTCCCTCCTTCTCTCCCCCTCCATCTCCCTCCTTTTCTCTCTCCTCCTCTCCCTCCTTCTCTCCCCCCTCCATCTCCCTCCTTCTCTCTCCCTCCCCCCACCATCTCCCTTCTTCTCTCCCCCCTGCATTGCCTCCCTTCTCTCCCCCCTCCATCACCGCTCCTTCTCTCCCCCTTCCCCTTCCATCTCCCCCCTCCATTGCCTCCCTTCTCTCCCCCCACCATCTCTCCTTCCTTCTCTCCCTCCTTCTCTCCCCCTGGCACTGATTCAACTGATGGGCACTGATTGCCAGCACTGATTGCAAGCACAGATGGGCACTATTGGCCGTACTGATGGGGCTACACTGATCACCAGGACAATGATGATCAGTGTCCTGATGATCAGTGTAGATGTCCCCCTGTGAAATGCTGCTTACCGGCTCTCCTCACGCGCTGTCAGCGTGAGGAGAGGAATGCCGAAAACCGGCATTTGCTATTTACCCGGTGATCAGCTGTGATTGGACACAGCTGGTCACATGGTAAAAGTGGCTGTGATTGGCCCGTTCCTTAGTCACGTGATCAGTTGTCACAGATCACACGCAGTGTGCACCCCAGGGTGTGCGTGGGGGGGGGGGGTGTGGTTCTGGGAGGATGTCCATGGACGCCCTCTTAGAACTAGCTGACCACACTGTAGCCGTCTTTTGGCTATAGCATGGTTGGGAACCGGTTAATGTTTGTTGTCTTTCCTCTTAACTGAGATCTTCCAGCCCCCTTACTAGCTTTGTTGCCCTTCTCTGGACTCTCTCCAGTTTCTGCACATCCTTCCTGAGGACTGGTGACCATAACTGGATGGTACACTCAAGATGTGGCCAAACCAGAGTTTTGTAAAGTGGTAGAAATATGGTTTTATCTCTTGTGGAGATATTCTTTTATTGTGTGGACATGTTCAAATCTTTTAGAAATCAGCCTCTTTGTCTTGTCACGTCTTTTTTGCCTGTCTCCTTGTGCTATCCTGTTGATTTGGCTAGGACCAGATGGACTTTGTTCCCGTTCGAATGGAGTCCACCTAGGGATCAATGTCATTTGAAGGAGACTCTTGGAAAATTTGTGCTTGATCAGCGTATGGAGCCAATCGGCTGCATCGCTGATAAGTGAATTCTGACAGCCGAGGAGTCCTGTTTATCAGAATTCAATAGCACAGCTGAGAGGATTCCTTCATTCACCTCAAGTGAGTGGATAGGGGAATCTGTTGACTTTTTTTTTAATCAACTGACTAGCTGATCACAAAAAAAAGAAAAAAACAATCCATCTATGGTCAGTCTTATTCTGCAGTTTCCAGTTACCCCTTGAGTCCCTAATCTGTTGTTTCTTTTTCATTCTAGAATCATTAAATGTTGCCTGGATGAAACCCTGATTGTACTAAACAGGCATATCCATAAGTTACAATGGTTGATGTTGTAAAATGTGGACACAGTTCTGAAAGCATATTATTCTTTTTTTCTGTATGTACATACATTAAAACTTGGAATTTTAAAGTGATATAATAATAAATTGTGCTTATAACTAGAGATGAGCGAAGTATTCAAAAATTCGATTTGACTGATTCGGCGAATTCGTGGAAAAATTTTGATTCGAGTCGAATATATTCGCTGTGAATTTAACTTAAAAAAGGGTGTTTCTAGGCTTCAGAGAGACTTAATATTAGTGCTGAACACTGTACCTTTAATTTAAATGCCCTTGGAGTCTGCTGGGGAAGAGAAATAATACTGTCAGGCAGTATGACATGCAGATGAGTGCCGTCGATCTTAGAATCACCGCACACTTCACTCATTTGGCCAGTCACGGGGCCAAAACCAGAGTGTGGAGCCACAGTGTGGCGGTGGAGGCAGCAGCAATGGGAGGCCATACAGCACCCTATGACAAAAATGGAAACCACCAGCAGTGTGAGGAGACCTGAAAGTGGCACATGGCAGAGTGTGGCGATAGAGACAGCAGCAATGGGAGGCCGTACAGGGACCCATGACACACTCTGGACCTGGCAGCAGCATGAGGAGGCGGTACAGGGGCCCATGGCAGATTACGGGCCTGGCAGCAGCATGAGGAGTCGGTACGGGGGCCCATGGCAGATTACAGGCCTGGCAGCAGCAATGGGAGGCCGTACAGGGACCCATGACACAATCTGGACCTGGCAGCAGCATGGGGAGGCGGTACAGGGGCCCATGACAGATTACGGGCCTGGCAGCAGCATTTGGAGTCGGTACGGGGGCCCATGACACACTCTGGACCTGGCAGCAGCATGAGGAGGCGGTACAGGGGCGCATGACAGATTACGAGCCTGGCAGCAGCAACTTGGACAGGAGGACGTTCAGTTTCTGCACCGTCTGGTGCGTGCTCGCAAACTGTTGTCTCTTGGAAATGGATTCCAAGAAAGACTGCTGACGGAATCCGTGAAGAGGAGTAGCAGGAGAAGGAGCATCTGAACGAGCGGAATATGCCAACAAGCGACAACAGGGGCCCATGACAGATTACGGGCCTGGCAGCAGCATGAGGAGTCGGTACGGGGGCCCATGGCAGATTAGGGGCCTGGCAGCAGCTATGGGAGGCCCGTAATCTGCCAGCACCCTATGACAAAAAATGGAACCCACCAGCAGTGTGAGGAGACCTGAAAGTGGCACATGGCAGAGTGTGGCGATGGAGACAGCAGCAATGGGAGGCCGTACAGGGACCCATGACAGACTCTGGACCTGGCAGCAGCATGAGGAGGCGGTATAGGGGCCCATGGCAGATTAGGGGCCTGGCAGCAGCTATGGGAGGCCCGTAATCTGCCAGCACCCTATGACAAAAAATGGAATACACCAGCAGTGTGAGGAGACCTGAAAGTGGCACATGGCAGAGTGTGGCGATGGAGACAGCAGCAATGGGAGGCCGTACAGGGACCCATGAGAGACTCTGGACTTGGCAGCAGCATGAGGAGGCGGTATAGGGGCCCATGGCAGATTAGGGGCCTGGCAGCAGCTATGGGAGGCCCGTAATCTGCCAGCACCCTATGACAAAAAATGGAACACACCAGCAGTGTGAGGAGACCTGAAAGTGGCACATGTTTGGGGCATGATTCATGGCGGATTTAGTCAGTTGTGTCAGGAACTGGTGGTTTGAAATCCAGACTAATCCACGCCTGATTCATTTTCACAAACGTCAGTCTCTCCACACTTTGGGTGGACAGTCGTGTCCTCCGCGGAGTTGCAATACCTCCTGCCGCACTAAACACGCGCTCCGATGCCACGCTACTGGCCGGGCATGACAGCCTTTCAAGGGCAAATTCAGCTAGTTGGGGCCAAAGGTCAAGTTTCGTTGCCCAGTAGTCAAGGGGATTGTCTACCTCGGTTGGCAGGGTGCTGTCCAAGTAGGCCTAAGCCTGTTGTTTGAGGTCCTGCTCCAGGTCCACCTGATGCTGCTGCTGCTGCTGCTGCTGCGGCTGGTTAGTAGTTTCCTCACTGCGCTGGTGAAGAAAGCTACTCATCATCGACTGCAGACTGAGGCAGCCGCTGCTGGTGGAGCTGCCACTGCTCCTACCACCCCACCCCTCCCCTGCTGCCATGGCAGCGGAACGCGAGCGCACAGGGCCCACAGTGTCTGAGGATGGACGTTGGCGCAGACAGGCAGAGACCAGCTGACTACATAGGTGGTTTTTATAGTACGTTATTTTGGCCTCCCTCTCAGCAGGTGTGAAAAAGGCCACCATTTTTGAACGGTAGCGAGGGTCCAACAAGGTGGACAGCCAAAAGTCATCCCTCTGTCTGATGGTTATTATTCGGCTGTCGCTACGCAAGCAACCGAGCATGCTATGGGCCATTTGTGCCAAGGAATGCGAGGGACTCCCTGCCTCCATCTCCACAGCATACTGCCACGGTGCGTCTGGGTCCTCTGTCTCCTCCTCCTCCTCCTCTACCAGATGCTCCTGCTCCTCCACTCCTGTCCGCTGAGTGGAAAAACCACCCATTTCACTCAATAATTCCTGAGCACCAATGTCCTCCTCTACCTCCTCCTCTTCTTCCTGTCCTGCCCCCACAGGGGTCATGTGGCGTTGAGATCTGTGCGCCACGTCTACCGCACCCTGACCAGCCATTGTTAACAGCATTTGTTCCAGGACGTGCAACAGAGGAATGACGTCGTTCATCCCATAGTCCTGCCGACTCACGAATAGCGTGGCCTCCTCAAAGGGCCTGAGCAAGCGCAGGTGTCACGCATGAGCTGCCAATGGCTGACATCTAAGTTACACAGGGAGTACCTTTATCCGCTTTTAACATCAGGAAATCGGTGATGGCCTTTCGCTGTTCGTAAAGGCGGTCTAACATATGTAGGGTTGAATTCCACCTTGTTGCAACGTCACAGCATGAGGAGTCGGTACGGGGGCCCATGGCAGATTATGTGCCTGGCAGCAGCAATGGGAGGCCCGTAATCTGCCAGCACCCTATGTCAAAAAATTCAACACACCAGCAGTGTGAGGAGACCTGAAAGTGGCACATGGCAGAGTGTGGCTATGGAGACAGCAGCAATGGGAGGCCGTACAGGGACCCATGACACACTCTGGACTTGGCAGCAGCATGAGGAGGCGGTATAGGGGCCCATGGCAGATTAGGGGCCTGGCAGCAGCAATGGGAGGCCCGTAATCTGCCAGCACCCTATGTCAAAAAATTCTACACACCAGCAGTGTGAGGAGACCTGAAAGTGGCACATGGCAGAGTGTGGCGATGGAGACAGCAGCAATGGGAGGCCGTACAGGGACCCATGAGAGACTCTGGACCTGGCAGCAGCATGAGGAGGCGGTATATAGGGGCCTATGGCAGATTAGGGGCCTGGCAGCAGCTATGGGAGGCCCGTAATCTGCCAGCACCCTATGTCAAAAAATTCTACACACCAGCAGTGTGTGAGGAGACCTGAAAGTGGCACATGGCAGAGTGTGGCGATGGAGACAGCAGCAATGGGAGGCCGTACAGGGACCCATGACAGACTCTGGACCTGGCAGCAGCATGAGGAGGCGGTATATAGGGGCCTATGGCAGATTAGGGGCCTGGCAGCAGCTATGGGAGGCCCGTAATCTGCCAGCACCCTATGTCAAAAAATTCTACACACCAGCAGTGTGAGGAGACCTGAAAGTGGCACATGGCAGAGTGTGGCGATGGAGACAGCAGCAATGGGAGGCCGTACAGGGACCCATGACAGACTCTGGACCTGGCAGCAGCATGAGGAGGCGGTATATAGGGGCCTATGGCAGATTAGGGGCCTGGCAGCAGCTATAGGAGGCCCGTAATCTGCCAGCACCCTATGTCAAAAAATTCTACACACCAGCAGTGTGAGGAGACCTGAAAGTGGCACATGGCAGAGTGTGGCGATGGAGACAGCAGCAATGGGAGGCCGTACAGGGACCCATGAGAGACTCTGGACCTGGCAGCAGCATGAGGAGGCGGTATATAGGGGCCTATGGCAGATTAGGGGCCTGGCAGCAGCTATGGGAGGCCCGCAATCTGCCAGCACCCTATGTAAAAAATTCTACACACCAGCAGTGTGTGAGGAGACCTGAAAGTGGCACATGGCAGAGTGTGGCGATGGAGACAGCAGCAATGGGAGGCCGTACAGGGACCCATGAGAGACTCTGGACCTGGCAGCAGCATGAGGAGGCGGTATATAGGGGCCCATGGCAGATTAGGGGCCTGGCAGCAGCAATGGGAGGCCCGTAATCTGCCAGCACCCTATGTCAAAAAATTCAACACACCAGCAGTGTGTGAGGAGACCTGAAAGTGGCACATGGCAGAGTGTGGCGATGGAGACAGCAGCAATGGGAGGCCGTACAGGGACCCATGAGAGACTCTGGACCTGGCAGCAGCATGAGGAGGCGGTATATAGGGGCCTATGGCAGATTAGGGGCCTGGCAGCAGCTATGGGAGGCCCGTAATCTGCCAGTACCCTATGTCAAAAAATTCTACACACCAGCAGTGTGTGAGGAGACCTGAAAGTGGCACATGGCAGAGTGTGGCGATGGAGACAGCAGCAATGGGAGGCCGTACAGGGAACCATGAGAGACTCTGGACCTGGCAGCAGCATGAGGAGGCGGTATATAGGGGCCTATGGCAGATTAGGGGCCTGGCAGCAGCTATAGGAGGCCCATAATCTGCCAGCACCCTATGTCAAAAAATTCAACACACCAGCAGTGTGAGGAGACCTGAAAGTGGCACATGGCATGAGACACTGTGGACCTGGCAGCAGCATGAGGAGGCGGTATATAGGGGCCTATGGCAGATTAGGGGCCTGGCAGCAGCAATGGGAGGCCCGTAATCTGCCAGCACCCTATGTCAAAAAATTCAACACACCAGCAGTGTGTGAGGAGACCTGAAAGTGGCACATGGCAGAGTGTGGCGATGGAGACAGCAGCAATGGGAGGCCGTACAGGGACCCATGACAGACTCTGGACCTGGCAGCAGCATGAGGAGGCGGTATATAGGGGCCTATGGCAGATTAGGGGCCTGGCAGCAGCTATAGGAGGCCCATAATCTGCCAGCACCCTATGTCAAAAAATTCAACACACCAGCAGTGTGAGGAGACCTGAAAGTGGCACATGGCATGAGACACTGTGGACCTGGCAGCAGCATGAGGAGGCGGTATATAGGGGCCTATGGCAGATTAGGGGCCTGGCAGCAGCAATGGGAGGCCCGTAATCTGCCAGCACCCTATGTCAAAAAATTCTACACACCAGCAGTGTGTGAGGAGACCTGAAAGTGGCACATGGCAGAGTGTGGCGATGGAGACAGCAGCAATGGGAGGCCGTACAGGGACCCATGACAGACTCTGGACCTGGCAGCAGCATGAGGAGGCGGTATATAGGGGCCTATGGCAGATTAGGGGCCTGGCAGCAGCTATGGGAGGCCCGTAATCTGCCAGCACCCTATGTCAAAAAATTCTACACACCAGCAGTGTGTGAGGAGACCTGAAAGTGGCACATGGCAGAGTGTGGCGATGGAGACAGCAGCAATGGGAGGCCGTACAGGGACCCATGAGAGACTCTGGACCTGGCAGCAGCATGAGGAGGCGGTATATAGGGGCCTATGGCAGATTAGGGGCCTGGCAGCAGCTATGGGAGGCCCGTAATCTGCCAGTACCCTATGTCAAAAAATTCTACACACCAGCAGTGTGTGAGGAGACCTGAAAGTGGCACATGGCAGAGTGTGGCGATGGAGACAGCAGCAATGGGAGGCCGTACAGGGAACCATGAGAGACTCTGGACCTGGCAGCAGCATGAGGAGGCGGTATATAGGGGCCTATGGCAGATTAGGGGCCTGGCAGCAGCTATAGGAGGCCCATAATCTGCCAGCACCCTATGTCAAAAAATTCAACACACCAGCAGTGTGAGGAGACCTGAAAGTGGCACATGGCATGAGACACTGTGGACCTGGCAGCAGCATGAGGAGGCGGTATATAGGGGCCTATGGCAGATTAGGGGCCTGGCAGCAGCAATGGGAGGCCCGTAATCTGCCAGCACCCTATGTCAAAAAATTCTACACACCAGCAGTGTGTGAGGAGACCTGAAAGTGGCACATGGCAGAGTGTGGCGATGGAGACAGCAGCAATGGGAGGCCGTACAGGGACCCATGACAGACTCTGGACCTGGCAGCAGCATGAGGAGGCGGTATATAGGGGCCTATGGCAGATTAGGGGCCTGGCAGCAGCAATGGGAGGCCCGTAATCTGCCAGCACCCTATGTCAAAAAATTCAACACACCAGCAGTGTGTGAGGAGACCTGAAAGTGGCACATGGCAGAGTGTGGCGATGGAGACAGCAGCAATGGGAGGCCGTACAGGGACCCATGACAGACTCTGGACCTGGCAGCAGCATGAGGAGGCGGTATATAGGGGCCTATGGCAGATTAGGGGCCTGGCAGCAGCTATAGGAGGCCCATAATCTGCCAGCACCCTATGTCAAAAAATTCAACACACCAGCAGTGTGAGGAGACCTGAAAGTGGCACATGGCATGAGACACTGTGGACCTGGCAGCAGCATGAGGAGGCGGTATATAGGGGCCTATGGCAGATTAGGGGCCTGGCAGCAGCAATGGGAGGCCCGTAATCTGCCAGCACCCTATGTCAAAAAATTCTACACACCAGCAGTGTGTGAGGAGACCTGAAAGTGGCACATGGCAGAGTGTGGCGATGGAGACAGCAGCAATGGGAGGCCGTACAGGGACCCATGACAGACTCTGGACCTGGCAGCAGCATGAGGAGGCGGTATATAGGGGCCTATGGCAGATTAGGGGCCTGGCAGCAGCTATGGGAGGCCCGTAATCTGCCAGCACCCTATGTCAAAAAATTCTACACACCAGCAGTGTGTGAGGAGACCTGAAAGTGGCACATGGCAGAGTGTGGCGATGGAGACAGCAGCAATGGGAGGCCGTACAGGGACCCATGAGAGACTCTGGACCTGGCAGCAGCATGAGGAGGCGGTATATAGGGGCCTATGGCAGATTAGGGGCCTGGCAGCAGCTATGGGAGGCCCGTAATCTGCCAGTACCCTATGTCAAAAAATTCTACACACCAGCAGTGTGTGAGGAGACCTGAAAGTGGCACATGGCAGAGTGTGGCGATGGAGACAGCAGCAATGGGAGGCCGTACAGGGAACCATGAGAGACTCTGGACCTGGCAGCAGCATGAGGAGGCGGTATATAGGGGCCTATGGCAGATTAGGGGCCTGGCAGCAGCTATAGGAGGCCCATAATCTGCCAGCACCCTATGTCAAAAAATTCAACACACCAGCAGTGTGAGGAGACCTGAAAGTGGCACATGGCATGAGACACTGTGGACCTGGCAGCAGCATGAGGAGGCGGTATATAGGGGCCTATGGCAGATTAGGGGCCTGGCAGCAGCAATGGGAGGCCCGTAATCTGCCAGCACCCTATGTCAAAAAATTCTACACACCAGCAGTGTGTGAGGAGACCTGAAAGTGGCACATGGCAGAGTGTGGCGATGGAGACAGCAGCAATGGGAGGCCGTACAGGGACCCATGACAGACTCTGGACCTGGCAGCAGCATGAGGAGGCGGTATATAGGGGCCTATGGCAGATTAGGGGCCTGGCAGCAGCTATGGGAGGCCCGTAATCTGCCAGCACCCTATGTCAAAAAATTCTACACACCAGCAGTGTGTGAGGAGACCTGAAAGTGGCACATGGCAGAGTGTGGCGATGGAGACAGCAGCAATGGGAGGCCGTACAGGGACCCATGAGAGACTCTGGACCTGGCAGCAGCATGAGGAGGCGGTATATAGGGGCCTATGGCAGATTAGGGGCCTGGCAGCAGCTATGGGAGGCCCGTAATCTGCCAGTACCCTATGTCAAAAAATTCTACACACCAGCAGTGTGTGAGGAGACCTGAAAGTGGCACATGGCAGAGTGTGGCGATGGAGACAGCAGCAATGGGAGGCCGTACAGGGAACCATGAGAGACTCTGGACCTGGCAGCAGCATGAGGAGGCGGTATATAGGGGCCTATGGCAGATTAGGGGCCTGGCAGCAGCTATAGGAGGCCCATAATCTGCCAGCACCCTATGTCAAAAAATTCAACACACCAGCAGTGTGAGGAGACCTGAAAGTGGCACATGGCATGAGACACTGTGGACCTGGCAGCAGCATGAGGAGGCGGTATATAGGGGCCTATGGCAGATTAGGGGACTGGCAGCAGCAATGGGAGGCCCGTAATCTGCCAGCACCCTATGTCAAAAAATTCAACACACCAGCAGTGTGTGAGGAGACCTGAAAGTGGCACATGGCAGAGTGTGGCGATGGAGACAGCAGCAATGGGAGGCCGTACAGGGACCCATGAGAGACTCTGGACCTGGCAGCAGCATGAGGAGGCGGTATATAGGGGCCTATGGCAGATTAGGGGCCTGGCAGCAGCTATAGGAGGCCCATAATCTGCCAGCACCCTATGTCAAAAAATTCAACACACCAGCAGTGTGAGGAGACCTGAAAGTGGCACATGGCATGAGACACTGTGGACCTGGCAGCAGCATGAGGAGGCGGTATATAGGGGCCTATGGCAGATTAGGGGCCTGGCAGCAGCAATGGGAGGCCCGTAATCTGCCAGCACCCTATGTCAAAAAATTCTACACACCAGCAGTGTGTGAGGAGACCTGAAAGTGGCACATGGCAGAGTGTGGCGATGGAGACAGCAGCAATGGGAGGCCGTACAGGGACCCATGACAGACTCTGGACCTGGCAGCAGCATGAGGAGGCGGTATATAGGGGCCTATGGCAGATTAGGGGCCTGGCAGCAGCTATGGGAGGCCGGTAATCTGCCAGCACCCTATGTCAAAAAATTCTACACACCAGCAGTGTGTGAAGAGACCTGAAAGTGGCACATGGCAGAGTGTGGCGATGGAGACAGCAGCAATGGGAGGCCGTACAGGGACCCATGAGAGACTCTGGACCTGGCAACAGCATGAGGAGGCGGTATATAGGGGCCTATGGCAGATTAGGGGCCTGGCAGCAGCTATAGGAGGCCCGTAATCTGCCAGCACCCTATGTCAAAAAATTCTACACACCAGCAGTGTGAGGAGACCTGAAAGTGGCACATGGCAGAGTGTGGCGATGGAGACAGCAGCAATGGGAGGCCGTACAGGGACCCATGACAGACTCTGGACCTGGCAGCAGCATGAGGAGGCGGTATATAGGGGCCTATGGCAGATTAGGGGCCTGGCAGCAGCTATAGGAGGCCCGTAATCTGCCAGCACCCTATGTCAAAAAATTCTACACACCAGCAGTGTGAGGAGACCTGAAAGTGGCACATGGCAGAGTGTGGCGATGGAGACAGCAGCAATGGGAGGCCGTACAGGGAACCATGAGAGACTCTGGACCTGGCAGCAGCATGAGGAGGCGGTATATAGGGGCCTATGGCAGATTAGGGGCCTGGCAGCAGCTATAGGAGGCCCATAATCTGCCAGCACCCTATGTCAAAAAATTCAACATACCAGCAGTGTGAGGAGACCTGAAAGTGGCACATGGCATGAGACACTGTGGACCTGGCAGCAGCATGAGGAGGCGGTATATAGGGGCCTATGGCAGATTAGGGGCCTGGCAGCAGCAATGGGAGGCCCGTAATCTGCCAGCACCCTATGTCAAAAAATTCTACACACCAGCAGTGTGTGAGGAGACCTGAAAGTGGCACATGGCAGAGTGTGGCGATGGAGACAGCAGCAATGGGAGGCCGTACAGGGACCCATGACAGACTCTGGACCTGGCAGCAGCATGAGGAGGCGGTATATAGGGGCCTATGGCAGATTAGGGGCCTGGCAGCAGCTATGGGAGGCCCGTAATCTGCCAGCACCCTATGTCAAAAAATTCTACACACCAGCAGTGTGTGAGGAGACCTGAAAGTGGCACATGGCAGAGTGTGGCGATGGAGACAGCAGCAATGGGAGGCCGTACAGGGACCCATGAGAGACTCTGGACCTGGCAGCAGCATGAGGAGGCGGTATATAGGGGCCTATGGCAGATTAGGGGCCTGGCAGCAGCTATGGGAGGCCCGTAATCTGCCAGCACCCTATGTCAAAAAATTCTACACACCAGCAGTGTGTGAGGAGACCTGAAAGTGGCACATGGCAGAGTGTGGCGATGGAGACAGCAGCAATGGGAGGCCGTACAGGGACCCATGAGAGACTCTGGACCTGGCAGCAGCATGAGGAGGCGGTATATAGGGGCCTATGGCAGATTAGGGGCCTGGCAGCAGCTATAGGAGGCCCGTAATCTGCCAGCACCCTATGTCAAAAAATTCTACACACCAGCAGTGTGAGGAGACCTGAAAGTGGCACATGGCAGAGTGTGGCGATGGAGACAGCAGCAATGGGAGGCCGTACAGGGACCCATGACAGACTCTGGACCTGGCAGCAGCATGAGGAGGCGGTATATAGGGGCCTATGGCAGATTAGGGGCCTGGCAGCAGCTATAGGAGGCCCTTAATCTGCCAGCACCCTATGTCAAAAAATTCTACACACCAGCAGTGTGAGGAGACCTGAAAGTGGCACATGGCAGAGTGTGGCGATGGAGACAGCAGCAATGGGAGGCCGTACAGGGACCCATGAGAGACTGTGGACCTGGCAGCAGCATGAGGAGGCGGTATATAGGGGCCTATGGCAGATTAGGGGCCTGGCAGCAGCTATAGGAGGCCCATAATCTGCCAGCACCCTATGTCAAAAAATTCAACACACCAGCAGTGTGAGGAGACCTGAAAGTGGCACATGGCATGAGACACTGTGGACCTGGCAGCAGCATGAGGAGGCGGTATATAGGGGCCTATGGCAGATTAGGGGCCTGGCAGCAGCAATGGGAGGCCCGTAATCTGCCAGCACCCTATGTCAAAAAATTCTACACACCAGCAGTGTGTGAGGAGACCTGAAAGTGGCACATGGCAGAGTGTGGCGATGGAGACAGCAGCAATGGGAGGCCGTACAGGGACCCATGACAGACTCTGGACCTGGCAGCAGCATGAGGAGGCGGTATATAGGGGCCTATGGCAGATTAGGGGCCTGGCAGCAGCTATAGGAGGCCCATAATCTGCCAGCACCCTATGTCAAAAAATTCAACACACCAGCAGTGTGAGGAGACCTGAAAGTGGCACATGGCATGAGACACTGTGGACCTGGCAGCAGCATGAGGAGGCGGTATATAGGGGCCTATGGCAGATTAGGGGCCTGGCAGCAGCAATGGGAGGCCCGTAATCTGCCAGCACCCTATGTCAAAAAATTCTACACACCAGCAGTGTGTGAGGAGACCTGAAAGTGGCACATGGCAGAGTGTGGCGATGGAGACAGCAGCAATGGGAGGCCGTACAGGGACCCATGACAGACTCTGGACCTGGCAGCAGCATGAGGAGGCGGTATATAGGGGCCTATGGCAGATTAGGGGCCTGGCAGCAGCTATGGGAGGCCGGTAATCTGCCAGCACCCTATGTCAAAAAATTCTACACACCAGCAGTGTGTGAAGAGACCTGAAAGTGGCACATGGCAGAGTGTGGCGATGGAGACAGCAGCAATGGGAGGCCGTACAGGGACCCATGAGAGACTCTGGACCTGGCAACAGCATGAGGAGGCGGTATATAGGGGCCTATGGCAGATTAGGGGCCTGGCAGCAGCTATAGGAGGCCCGTAATCTGCCAGCACCCTATGTCAAAAAATTCTACACACCAGCAGTGTGAGGAGACCTGAAAGTGGCACATGGCAGAGTGTGGCGATGGAGACAGCAGCAATGGGAGGCCGTACAGGGACCCATGACAGACTCTGGACCTGGCAGCAGCATGAGGAGGCGGTATATAGGGGCCTATGGCAGATTAGGGGCCTGGCAGCAGCTATAGGAGGCCCGTAATCTGCCAGCACCCTATGTCAAAAAATTCTACACACCAGCAGTGTGAGGAGACCTGAAAGTGGCACATGGCAGAGTGTGGCGATGGAGACAGCAGCAATGGGAGGCCGTACAGGGAACCATGAGAGACTCTGGACCTGGCAGCAGCATGAGGAGGCGGTATATAGGGGCCTATGGCAGATTAGGGGCCTGGCAGCAGCTATAGGAGGCCCATAATCTGCCAGCACCCTATGTCAAAAAATTCAACATACCAGCAGTGTGAGGAGACCTGAAAGTGGCACATGGCATGAGACACTGTGGACCTGGCAGCAGCATGAGGAGGCGGTATATAGGGGCCTATGGCAGATTAGGGGCCTGGCAGCAGCAATGGGAGGCCCGTAATCTGCCAGCACCCTATGTCAAAAAATTCTACACACCAGCAGTGTGTGAGGAGACCTGAAAGTGGCACATGGCAGAGTGTGGCGATGGAGACAGCAGCAATGGGAGGCCGTACAGGGACCCATGACAGACTCTGGACCTGGCAGCAGCATGAGGAGGCGGTATATAGGGGCCTATGGCAGATTAGGGGCCTGGCAGCAGCTATGGGAGGCCCGTAATCTGCCAGCACCCTATGTCAAAAAATTCTACACACCAGCAGTGTGTGAGGAGACCTGAAAGTGGCACATGGCAGAGTGTGGCGATGGAGACAGCAGCAATGGGAGGCCGTACAGGGACCCATGAGAGACTCTGGACCTGGCAGCAGCATGAGGAGGCGGTATATAGGGGCCTATGGCAGATTAGGGGCCTGGCAGCAGCTATGGGAGGCCCGTAATCTGCCAGCACCCTATGTCAAAAAATTCTACACACCAGCAGTGTGTGAGGAGACCTGAAAGTGGCACATGGCAGAGTGTGGCGATGGAGACAGCAGCAATGGGAGGCCGTACAGGGACCCATGAGAGACTCTGGACCTGGCAGCAGCATGAGGAGGCGGTATATAGGGGCCTATGGCAGATTAGGGGCCTGGCAGCAGCTATAGGAGGCCCGTAATCTGCCAGCACCCTATGTCAAAAAATTCTACACACCAGCAGTGTGAGGAGACCTGAAAGTGGCACATGGCAGAGTGTGGCGATGGAGACAGCAGCAATGGGAGGCCGTACAGGGACCCATGACAGACTCTGGACCTGGCAGCAGCATGAGGAGGCGGTATATAGGGGCCTATGGCAGATTAGGGGCCTGGCAGCAGCTATAGGAGGCCCTTAATCTGCCAGCACCCTATGTCAAAAAATTCTACACACCAGCAGTGTGAGGAGACCTGAAAGTGGCACATGGCAGAGTGTGGCGATGGAGACAGCAGCAATGGGAGGCCGTACAGGGACCCATGAGAGACTGTGGACCTGGCAGCAGCATGAGGAGGCGGTATATAGGGGCCTATGGCAGATTAGGGGCCTGGCAGCAGCTATAGGAGGCCCATAATCTGCCAGCACCCTATGTCAAAAAATTCAACACACCAGCAGTGTGAGGAGACCTGAAAGTGGCACATGGCATGAGACACTGTGGACCTGGCAGCAGCATGAGGAGGCGGTATATAGGGGCCTATGGCAGATTAGGGGCCTGGCAGCAGCAATGGGAGGCCCGTAATCTGCCAGCACCCTATGTCAAAAAATTCTACACACCAGCAGTGTGTGAGGAGACCTGAAAGTGGCACATGGCAGAGTGTGGCGATGGAGACAGCAGCAATGGGAGGCCGTACAGGGACCCATGACAGACTCTGGACCTGGCAGCAGCATGAGGAGGCGGTATATAGGGGCCTATGGCAGATTAGGGGCCTGGCAGCAGCTATGGGAGGCCCGTAATCTGCCAGTACCCTATGTCAAAAAATTCTACACACCAGCAGTGTGTGAGGAGACCTGAAAGTGGCACATGGCAGAGTGTGGCGATGGAGACAGCAGCAATGGGAGGCCGTACAGGGACCCATGAGAGACTCTGGACCTGGCAGCAGCATGAGGAGGCGGTATATAGGGGCCTATGGCAGATTAGGGGCCTGGCAGCAGCTATAGGAGGCCCGTAATCTGCCAGCACCCTATGTCAAAAAATTCTACACACCAGCAGTGTGAGGAGACCTGAAAGTGGCACATGGCAGAGTGTGGCGATGAAGACAGCAGCAATGGGAGGCCGTACAGGGACCCATGACAGACTCTGGACCTGGCAGCAGCATGAGGAGGCGGTATATAGGGGCCTATGGCAGATTAGGGGCCTGGCAGCAGCTATGGGAGGCCCGTAATCTGCCAGCACCCTATGTCAAAAAATTCTACACACCAGCAGTGTGTGAGGAGACCTGAAAGTGGCACATGGCAGAGTGTGGCGATGGAGACAGCAGCAATGGGAGGCCGTACAGGGACCCATGAGAGACTCTGGACCTGGCAGCAGCATGAGGAGGCGGTATATAGGGGCCTATGGCAGATTAGGGGCCTGGCAGCAGCTATAGGAGGCCCGTAATCTGCCAGCACCCTATGTCAAAAAATTCTACACACCAGCAGTGTGAGGAGACCTGAAAGTGGCACATGGCAGAGTGTGGCGATGGAGACAGCAGCAATGGGAGGCCGTACAGGGACCCATGACAGACTCTGGACCTGGCAGCAGCATGAGGAGGCGGTATATAGGGGCCTATGGCAGATTAGGGGCCTGGCAGCAGCTATAGGAGGCCCGTAATCTGCCAGCACCCTATGTCAAAAAATTCTACACACCAGCAGTGTGAGGAGACCTGAAAGTGGCACATGGCAGAGTGTGGCGATGGAGACAGCAGCAATGGGAGGCCGTACAGGGACCCATGAGAGACTCTGGACCTGGCAGCAGCATGAGGAGGCGGTATATAGGGGCCTATGGCAGATTAGGGGCCTGGCAGCAGCTATAGGAGGCCCATAATCTGCCAGCACCCTATGTCAAAAAATTCAACACACCAGCAGTGTGAGGAGACCTGAAAGTGGCACATGGCATGAGACACTGTGGACCTGGCAGCAGCATGAGGAGGCGGTATATAGGGGCCTATGGCAGATTAGGGGCCTGGCAGCAGCAATGGGAGGCCCGTAATCTGCCAGCACCCTATGTCAAAAAATTCTACACACCAGCAGTGTGTGAGGAGACCTGAAAGTGGCACATGGCAGAGTGTGGCGATGGAGACAGCAGCAATGGGAGGCCGTACAGGGACCCATGACAGACTCTGGACCTGGCAGCAGCATGAGGAGGCGGTATATAGGGGCCTATGGCAGATTAGGGGCCTGGCAGCAGCTATGGGAGGCCCGTAATCTGCCAGTACCCTATGTCAAAAAATTCTACACACCAGCAGTGTGTGAGGAGACCTGAAAGTGGCACATGGCAGAGTGTGGCGA